>NC_064807.1:77684759-77856993 GCF_023721935.1 Panthera uncia | reverse complement strand
GGGGGCGGGCGCGGGCGGGAGGCGCTGCGGGGCCCCGCGGCCGCGGGCTCCAATGGCGAGGCCGGCGCGGCCCCCGCTAATTACATAAGCGGGACGTCAATAATTCGCGGGAAAACGCGAAAAAGATGGCGCCCCGCGCCCGGGGGGCCCCTTCCTGAGCGCCCCGGCCCCTCCCTCCCCCGCCTCCCCCCCCTCTTCCCCGCGGCGCCCCCGCCCCGCCCCGCCCCCGCCGAGACCCCGACCCCGGCCCCACGGGCGGACACTCGGCCGGGCAGCCGCGGGCCGCGCGCAGCCGCCTCCGCCGCCGATGCGCCTGGTGGCCAGACTCCAAGTGGGACCGGCCGACACGCAGGCTCGCGGTAAGCTCAGCGGGGACTCCCCGCCACACGCTTCGCTCCCGGCACACATCCCTCTTCTCGAAATCTCCCCGGACTGCGGCGGGCCGAGCGCCTCCGGGGGTCGGGGTGGGGGGGGTTGGCGTCCTGGGGAGCCGCGCGCCTGGGGCTGGGACGGGGGCGAGCGGCGTCCGCGGGGCCGGGGAGCCCCGCCCGGGTCCCCGAGCCTTAGGGGGGCGTGGGTGACAGGTCGCTGCTCCCTAGCCCCAAATCTTGACTTTTCCCGTTCGGGGCGGGGGGGGGGCGGGGTGGAGACCGACGGGGGCATTTGGGATTTTGCTCACGTCCGAAGTCAGGCTGCAGCAGGACTGGGACGGGGGAGGCTTGGCGTCGGAGCGACTGAAGAGAGGAGCGCTTGAACCCGAAGGGGGTACCTCTGCAAGGTTGTTTTTTTTTTCCCCCCTCCTGAACACCCTTTTTTAAAAAGCCAACGGCTGCCCTGGGAGAGGCCCCGGCGCATGAATCATCCTCGCTTCCTGCCCCCGCCCGGCCCCGCGCTCCGGGTGCCGCGGATTTGAACTGGACGCCGACGGGAACCCGCAAACAGGCATTTCTTTGCAGATGGGTTTGAATCAGCCAATCACAGCCCGCGGGGGCCCGCCCCGGGAGGATGGAGGCGCGGGGAGGGGGCCGCCACCCGGGGGCCCCCGCCCGGCCAGTGGGGGCGCGGCGACCGAGCCGGCTCCCAACGGCGCGAGGGGGGAGGAAGTGTCAGTTTGTGAACCTGCCGCGGCCCGGGGCCCAGGCCCGGCGGGCGGGGACTTCGCAGCGCCTGGGAGCCAGGTGGCAGGGAGAAGGCAGGGATTCAGAGCGCTGACCCTGCCCAATGCCTGCGCTGCCCTGCTGTCCAGAAAAGGGCAGAATGGCCTGCCGTCCAGAAAAGGGCAGAATGGGTGTGTGGGGTGGAGGGGAACGTGGCCACACTATCGTCTGGGGGGCCAAGACCCCAACAGTGCCCTGCCTGCCCCATGGCCCCTGACATGCGCACGCATGTAGTTCATTTCATATACCCACTGACATACTGCTGCAGACATCATCAAGCCCAATCTCACCGGAGTGCACATGCACTCACACAGAAAAACACACAGAATTCTCTCCCTGTCTATAAATAATTGTAACACCAGGTGCCCGGTGCCATGGCGGGGTGGGGGTGGGGGGGACCAGAATAGGAGGTGCAAGGCTGTGTTTTGGCTCAGTAGGGAGTGTGTGGAAGGGCACTGAGCCAGGTGAGCCCAGAGAGGGGAGGAAGGGGCCTTGGGGAAGGCTTTCAATGCCAGCGGAAGACATGGGGGAGCCACAGAAGGTTTCTGGAAGGGAGCCTAAGAAAGGGAATTGGGGGCCCTGGGGAAGAGTCTGGTAGGAGACAGGAAAGCAGGGAGTGACCTGCACTGGGCGCTGGTGTCTCATTCCCCTTCCTAGTACCCAGCATAAGTGAGCCTTCCGAACCAGTTACCGAATGAATGAATGAATGAATGGCCCAAGCAAAAGAGGCCTGAACCAAAATGGGCTTGGAAGAGAGGGGCCAGATGCCAGAATTCACTAGGCTTGAAGTTGGCCGACTGTGGCAATTCACTGGTTGGAGAAGTCTAAAGATGCTCGGGTTCTGGGGAACATCAGTGGTACCATTAGCAGAAAGAAGAGAGCATTGGGGCAGTAGCACATGTCATAGGATGGTGAGAGAGACAGGTGTGCAGAGAGTGACCAGCAGTGACTTCACTGTGTGGAGCACATTTGCATCTGAGTAGAAGCATAGTGAGTTTAAATGTCCCAGAATTGGTTTTCATTAAATCACCCCACAACTGAGAACAGAAAGGGGGATTACAAAAGACACAGGTGGCCAGTCTATACCGGGTCACAAGCCAGCTAGGATTTTTCCTTCCTAGGTGACTTCCCTTGGGCCAGATCTCAGGGCAGGGGCAGAGAGGGGGGAGAGTGAAAACTTTCCGCTGCTCCCCTGGAGAAGACCCTCCACTCAGATAGCCCGTTTGCTTAAGGGAGAGAGCTTCAGGGTCCTAAGCATGGGATTCAGGCCCCCTGGGTGCGGAGACCACTCTGTGGATGGTTGAGGGGTTCGTTGTCTTTAGAAAGCAGCATGGTGTGGGTGGGAAAGAGAGGTGGGGTTTAGAATCAGCCCACCTGGTTATGAATCTCGGCTCTGCCTCTGCCCCACTGTCCACTTTCCCTTGCCAAGCCTCAGTTTCTGTGTATAATGGGAGTAATAATGTCTCCCTCGCAGGGTTGTCATGAGGCTCCAGTGAGATAATAGAAGTGCCTGGCACATAGCCCGGGTTTCGTAAGTGGTAGTCTCCTTCCTTCCCCGGATGGACTTCTGGAGCAGGGGAGCGAGGAGTAAAAACCCTGTTCTCTTTCTCTTCCAGTGTCAGGGGAAGCTGATGGAGAATCGCGCTCTGGACCCAGGCGCTCGGGACTCCTATGGTGCCACCAGCCACCTCCCCAACAAGGGGGCTCTGGCAAAAGCCAAGAACAACTTCAAAGACCTGATGTCCAAGCTGACGGAGGGCCAGTATGTGCTGTGCCGCTGGACGGATGGACTGTATTACCTCGGGAAGATCAAGAGGGTAAACCTTTCCTCCCGGGCCCCAGTTCCGAGGCTCAGCCTCTCTGCTCATCCTCTGGCCTAGGCCTCCCTTCATCCCCCTCATCCTCCAAAGATGAACATGGAAGGAGCCAGAGTCTGGTCTTGCAGGTGCCATCCTTAGGGCCAGCATCATCCAACCAGGTCTTTAGAAAAGAGCTCTGCGATCCTACAGAACAAAACAAAGGCAGGTTGGAGAGGATCTCAGATGACCACCTGGCCTGTGCTGTCCTCAGCATTTCCACCAAGTTGTGGTCCCCTGGCCCCTGACTGTGCAGCTCCAGGGACTGGGCGCGCACTACCAGGACCTGCTGCCCTCCTTCCCCTTCCAGCCCAGCTCTGCTTTCTGGAGCGCAAGGAGTGGGTGTAATCTCTCTGTCCTGCAGGGGCAGAAATGGGAGAGGAAGACCACGTCCCAGTGGCTTTTCCCCAGCCACTTTCTCACGTTACCCCTCCCTCTCCGTGCCCCAGGTCAGTAGTTCTAAGCAGAGCTGCCTGGTGACTTTTGAAGATAATTCCAAATACTGGGTCCTGTGGAAGGACATACAGCATGGTGAGTACTCCTAAGAGCTTGGGCCCCTGCCCCGTCCCTGGCCCTCTCTCCTCCTCCACTTCCATTTTGTCCTCCTGTCCTTCTCTCTTGCACTCCTGGCACCTGGCCTTGTCTCCCCACTCCCCACCAAGCCCACCTGAGAAGATGGTCAGGTGGCCGGTTGTGTTTTTCCATGGAAAAGGGCTTCTGACACCTGTCATGCCCTTGATTACTCCCATGTCTCCCCTGTCACAGGGGAGGCAGGAAGGTGGAGAAGGTGGTTCGGGAAGGTGCCGGGAGAACTGGGATGGGTCTCGGGCCCGTGTCTGCTTTCTTGCTGTGCTTCACCCCCTGCTGCACGAAGCTGTGGGTCAGTCTGGGGCTAGGAACGGGGAGGGGCCCAGGCAATCCAGACAGGCACCTCTAGACGTGAGCACAGTGTGCCGTACCCCCGTGTGAGGAAACCTAGCAGAGGCAGCTCTAGCCTCGGTGGAAAGCCAGGAGAGCAGAGACGGACCGGGCAGGGTGAAGATGATCATGCCTGCGCGGGGCTGGACCAGCTTCAGGGGCGAAAGGGAGCTGAGCTGGGTGCCACCCCTGCACTCGGAGAGCTGACATCTTCCTGTCTTGCCACCGCTGTCCCTTCCCACGGACACGACAGACCTCGCTAAGCAGTCACGGCACTCTCATATTTCCAACGTGGAGCTCCAAGCGGAGGCTCAGTAGACCTCAGACCAAGTTTTAGCTCTGCTGCTGGCTAGGTGCGTGTCGTTGGGCAAGTGATGACACCTCTCTGAGCCTGTTTCTTCATCTGAACAATAAGGAGATGATGAAAATACTGGACTCCCAGGGTGGTTAAGTGAGACTCCACGTAAAACTCTTAGCCCAGTGCTCCGGAGTTACAGGGAGGCAGTCTCTAAAGAATTTGTTACTGTAAGAAATGATCTCAAGGAGCCTGCCAAGTAGAGGCGGCAGAACCCAGCCAGTTTGTAGAGATTCCAAACTGCCCTTTTCTCTAAGATGTTGTGGCTAATGTAGACTTGGAGGTTCTTCTCCAAGCTTCCCTCACCCTCAATTTATAATACAGAGATCCAAAGCAATGAGGAGCTCTTCTCCCAAGTTACCCTCTTATTGAAGACACAGAGAGCCAACAGGTGAGAAAGACCCCTCAGCAGACATTGAGTAGAAGGTCCAGCACGTGCCAGGGACTACACGTGTGCCACCGCCCCTGGGGAACGGCTTGTCTCCCCCTCCAGACGACTGTGCATCACCGGCAGGATGGGGCCCTGTCCTTGGCTGTGCCCAAGATGAGAGCACAAGGCTGAGCAAGCCGTAGTTATCGATTACTTAAGCTTGTTGCTTTATTGGTTTATATCAATGGCTTTACTTCCTGAAGCCAGTGCCGGCTTAGTGCAGCCCCTGCCTGGGGGCGTATTGTGGGATAAGAGGCAAGAGACTGAGTGTTCATGTTCAACAAACATGTCTTGACCACGTGTTATGTGCCACACACTTTATGAGGTCCTGGGGATATCGTGAGGAGCAGCTACCATTTCAGCCCTTAACAAAACTTTTAGTTGGCTGGGGGGAACCAGACAGAAACATGTTTCAAAATGTATTAATTTATTCACGCAAACCTTTCACACATAAATACACTTATTCTTCAACAATACCCTCCCCCCCAAAAAACAGAGAAAAAAAGAGATGAGAAAGAACTTGTAGATTAGAAGCAGTTGAACACATTTGTAGGGCACCTGGGTGGTCAGTCAGTGAAGCATCCGACTTCAGCTCAGGTCACGATCTCACAGTTTGTGGGTTCGAGCCCCGCTTCGGGCTCTGTGCTGACAGTTCTGTGCAGCTTCAGATTCTGGGTCTCCCTCTCTCTCCGCCCCTCCCCTGCTTGTGCTCTGTCTCTCAAAAATAAATAAATGTTAAAAAAAAAAAAGGTTAATAAAAAAAGCAGTTGAACATACTTGAACTTATTATATTTTTATATAAGAGACAGTTGGAAATGTGAATAGTCACCGAATTTGTTGGTGGTAGTAAGAAACCGTTTTTAATTTTTAGGTGCAATAAAGGCACTGTAGTTAAGTTTTTGTTTTTTAAAAGAACATCCGAATCTTTCAGAGATACATACTGAAATATTTTCAGAAAATGATTAGGTATCTGGGAAGTGATTCAGAATAATACAGGAGGAGAAAGTGGGTGGGAATATAGGCAAAACAAGACTGGCTATGAGTTCTTCATTATTGGTAAGAACATGGAGTTTCATTAGAACATTCTATTATTAACAAAATTTTGTTTAACAAACAAGCTAAATTAGGCAGGAGAGGCAGCATGATATGGTCAGAAAGAACAAAGGAGTTGACGTTAAAGAGCCATGGGTTTGAACCCGACCTCTCCTACTTCTGGGACTTCTCAGAGCCTCAATTTCCCCACCTTTAGAATGGGCTAATGATAATAGGTACCTCAGAGTAGTTGAGATTCAGTGAGTTGGCCCGTGGGGCCCAGCGCCACGTCCAGTAGAGGCTCAGAAACTGGAGGGTGATTTTTTTAAACTCTTCTAAGTCCTGCGAGTGAGCAGAACCTGACCCCGAGGGCCTCCCTCTCTCCCTTTCAGCTGGCGTTCCAGGGGAGGAGCCCAAGTGCAACATCTGCCTGGGGAAGACCTCAGGGCCGCTGAATGAGATCCTCATCTGTGGGAAGTGTGGCTTGGGTGAGTGTGGTGAGCAGGGCACATGGGAGGCCCCCGCCCGCACCGGCCCCAAAAGGCATATGCCTCGCTACTGGGATCTTAGCCGGCTTCCCGTTTCTCTTGGAGCTCCAGAGTGACAGGGGGCCAGTCCATGGGAATGATGGCCCAGGGAAGTGACCCCTGGGGAGAGCTGGGGCTCCAGGAAAGTGAGACAAGGTATGCAGTTTGGAGCTCCCCCTAACCCAGGAGAGAGGAGGGTGGAGAGATGGGGCACAAAGGCTTAAGCCAGGTTGTCGTGCCTCCCCTACTGGGGCCCAGCCTGTCTTTTGGTCGCCTGCTTGGACGCCAACTTGGCTGCCTTGGTGAGCGTCGCCTGCCAGTGCCCTGGCAGCTGGCAGGCACCTGGCTCCTCCTAGCTGCTGCCACCCTCCCCAGCCCTGTGGCCTTTGGGCTGTCTGGCTTGGGGTCAGTGCTTCCCTGTGGGCGCTCAGCAGCCCCATCTCTTCTTCAGGTTACCACCAGCAGTGCCACATCCCTATAGCAGGCAGTGCCGACCGGCCCCTGCTCACACCTTGGTTCTGCCGACGCTGCATCTTCGCCCTGGCTGTGCGGGTGAGCCCTCCCCCCTTGCAGCCCCTGCCTTTCCCCAGGCCAGTCAGGGAGCCTGGACTCCCTGGGCTCCCACCTGACGGCAGGTCACAGAGCCTGCACTTTGGAGGCAGACAGCCCTCCTGCCACTGACCAGGGAGCGGTACGTCCTTGGCCGGGTTCCTTAGCCTCCCCGAGCCTGTTTCCTCAATGGTAAAATGGATATGGGTTGGTGCCAGGGGTAGGTGGCCCCCAATAAATGGTGGTCTACTATCAAAAGACAAAATCCATGTAAGCAGCCACCCTCAGTACCTATTGGTTATTATTGTCACCTTTCTTGCAGCGTGCGACTACTAATACTGTTGTTAATAGAGATCTTTCTGGGATGGAGAGAGCATAGATTTGGGATCGATAAGAAAAAGCTTCTTGCGTTTCTGACAACGTTGGAATAATTGCGGGTTCCCGACTCAGCGTTTCCCCCGTGCTGGCCGCACGCAGACCTGTGTGGCCGCGCCCCCCACCCCCCACCGGGACCCCGCCGCTGAGCCGGACCCTCATCTCCCCGCAGAAAGGCGGCGCGCTGAAGAAGGGCGCCATCGCCAGGACGCTGCAGGCCGTGAAGATGGTGCTGTCCTACCAGCCGGAGGAGCTCGAGTGGGACTCGCCCCACCGCACCAATCAGCAGCAGTGCTACTGCTACTGCGGCGGGCCCGGAGAGTAAGGCCGCGGGGGCGGGGCCTCCGGGGGCGGGGAGGTGGGCGGGGGCTCCGCGGAGGGGCGGGGCCCGAGGGAGCGAGGCTGGAGCTCAGGCTGTGTGGCTCCAGGAAGGGAAGGAAGTGTGGAAGCGCGGCTAAGAGCCTAGCCCCAAGTGTCCAGATCCTCCCAGCCCCTTGGGGCTGTGTGCAGCCCCTGAGTGCAGTCCTCATCGCAGTTTTCACGCTATACGGTGTGGTGGACAGGGCGCGATTCGATTAATTCACATAAAGGCTCATGCAGTGCCTGTTACTTGGAAGGCACTTAATAAATGTTAGCTGTTACTACTGGTGCATGGAATTGAAGGTAAACCTTGCTCTTGTCCGAGCCAATGAACCAGGCTGCCGGTGAGGCATTAAAGTACTTTGGCCTGGAAGTGTGCAAGCAGGGGTAGGGGGTCATATGTCAGGGATGCTGTGGATGGGATTCTTGCCCTGACTATAGGACAGGAGTCTTTGATTGATTCTTCCTTGCCAGCCTGGGCCTCCATGTAGCCATGGGAGATTGAGCCTGCTCTCTTGGCCTGACTGCACCAGACCTTGTGGCAGGAACCACAGAAGTGACAGATGGGGTCTCTTCCCTCAGGACATATCCGTATGGGATGCCCTAAAGTCCTAAATCTTAGACCCAAGCTCTGTTGACAACCAGTAGGTATCTGGAGGCTGGGCTTATCCAGCCTAGCAGGGTAGCAGGCCTAGCTAGGCTTATCCAGCCTAGCAGGCCAAGGGATTAATTACCTTGGCCCCATCAACTTCCCTGGGTGTGGGGAGGTCTATGGGATAACAGAGGAAGAAATGCTTATAGAGACCTTCACAGAATTGAGGCAGTGGTTCTCAGTGCATCTCCCGCCCTCTGCCCCCCCCCCCCCAACCAAACATTGAGTAGGTCCGGAGTGGGCCAAGGAATCTTCGTATTTTAACCTGGACCCCAGGTGATTCTGATGTTCACGGTCCATGGACCGCACCTGACAAGTTATGAATGAAGCATCGGTTGTCCGTGAGGAAATGCCACTTTGCTCTTTGTTCATATTCAGTGCATAGTTGTTGAATGGCCATGACAGGGTAGATACAGTACTGGGTGAGAAAAACCAGACATGGCGCTGCCCATGGAGCTTACAGGAGCCATTATATTCCTGCCAAGTCTCTAGGGCAGACCTTCCCATGCGGTAGTTTTTGAGAAGCTGTGTGTGGGGCCCAGTCCAGAGATGGGGGCTCCAACTGTGTCATGAGGAGGGCAGGCTTTGAAGTTAGGGAGGCCAGGGTTTGAATCACCATCCACCATTTGCTTCCTGAGTGACCTTGAGCAAGCCATTTAAGCTCGGAGTCTGTAAAATTAGGGCAGTGGCCCATCTTTTACCAGAGGGTGAGATCAAACAATATAGCATATGCCTGCTCCCTGGACCTCCCCCTGGCCCAGCCTAAGTGCTCGGTAACTGTGAGTTCTCTTCCTTTTCCCCCGGTGGAGTGCAAGTTTGTGTTGGGAGAGGTTGCGGAGGCTGATGCCTGGCTAGCAGTGTGGGCCTGGCTGACCCTGGCTCCTCTGGCTCTCCAGATGGTACCTGCGGATGCTGCAGTGTTACCGGTGCAGGCAGTGGTTCCACGAGGCCTGCACCCAGTGCCTCAATGAGCCCATGATGTTCGGAGACCGGTAGGTGCTAATCTGATCCACTTCAGCCTTGAGGGGACAGGGGACAGCGGTGGTGGTGGCTCTTTCAGACTGCCTGCCAGGCCCTACGCAGGTGGGGGTCTGTGAGGTGGGCGCCTGTCCACGGGAGGCAGCTCAGGGTGAGGGAGGCCTTCTCAGTAGAGGACTGTGCCGGACCACAGCCCCAGTTGCCATTGACTTGTCGGGGACCTTAGACAAAGCCCCACCTCCCCTAAGCCCCAGTCCCTTCCTGAGTCTGGGCGGAGGGGGAGGGATGCAGGAGGCCCCGCCTCACCCCTACCCAGGCTACTAGAGGAGCCACTGGGAGCTGGATGATTGATCTGGCTTCTAATGAATGGGGCTAAGCTAACAGAAGGCTTCTGTGTGTCACACCAGATATTGCATGTCTTGGTTGGTGTGTCAGGGTTGTGATTGCGTGTGTGCACGTGGGTGTGTGTGTGTGTGTCTCAGAGGGGAAGAGGGTGCCCACTGCAGCCCAGCCTAGCTCAGCTGGCTCTGAACTCAGCCACACTTTGGGATAACACGTTTGGGAAAGAGTTTGGCACAGGGGAAGGTCGGGAAGTATTGTGTGGTCTGTGTCCTGCCCCATCCTAGCCGCTGCCTCCTGCAGGGACCACTAGTGGGAACGAGGACAGCACTCACTGTGGGAAGGCCGGTGGGGAGCGAGGGCGGGGGAAGGCTGGGCTTGGGTGGGGTGTCAGCCCCTGCCACCACAGGCCTCTCTCCACCTTCCTCCAGGTTCTACCTGTTCTTCTGCTCCGTGTGTAATCAGGGCCCGGAGTACATCGAGCGGCTGCCCCTGCGATGGTGAGACGGGGGGGCTCGCTCGGCCAGGCCCACCCCTGTCCCCTCCCAGCTGCTCCACTCCCACCTCCCTCCGGGAACAATTCCATTTCCAGCCACCAGGTCCCAGCCTTGCCCCTGCCCTTCAGCCTGGGCCCCGGAGGCTCCAGCCCGGGCCGGGCAGGCTGCCGCCTCACCCCAGCCCCACCTACTCGCCCCCTTGCCCAGGGTGGATGTGGTTCACCTGGCCCTCTACAACCTGGGGGTGCAGAGCAAGAAGAAGTACTTTGACTTTGAGGAGATTCTGGCCTTTGTCAACCACCACTGGGAGCTCCTGCAACTTGGCAAGGTATGCAGGGCCACGGGAAGGCAGAACGGCCAGAGCCCATTCCACAGTGGGCTTACCGAGGTCCAGAGAGGTGAGAGGTTTGCCCAGGGTCACACAGTGCAGGACTGGTGTCGGGGTCTCTTGAGGACTCACCCTTCGGCAGCACCACCTGCCTGCAAGGGCTGTGGGCTGGGAGAAAGACCTAGAGCCTTGCAGCTGCCACATCCCCTGGTCCAAGCCTCTGAGCCCTTGCCCTGCGAGGGGCTTCCTTGACCCGGGTTTTGGCAGCGGGCGGATTGGGGCCACCCTGACTCAGCAGCAGGGGGCCGGGGGTGGATCTGGCTGCAACAGGGCTCCCTACAGAGATGTTGGACCTGCTCCAGATTACCTGGCTGTAGTGGAAAGTGAAGTGGGCCTGCCCTCTGCTGATCTTACTCTGAATAGCAGAAGTGGTCAGCGGGAGCCTGCGAGCCTGGAAGCTGGGCAGTAAAGTAACAAACCACAGACTTTCAGGAGGTCAGAGGTGGCCGGCACAGCTTTGGAGCTGAGCCAGGATTGGAGCCAGGGCATCCCAACCTCTCTCATGGTGGGGCCATGCCCGCTTTTCCCTAACAGCAGCCTTAAGAGACCTCTCTACCAATCCAGAGTGGGGCATATTCTCTACTGATTGCCAGAAATCTTTCTTTGATGAGACAGGAATTTACCAAAAACAATTTTTTTTAAAAGGATGACCCTTTATGCTTTGCAAAAGCTTTTCATATAACAACATCTTCATTTATGGTGTTTGATAATTTATAAAAGCCATATGTGTTGTAAAGCCTTGAAAGACAGATAGAGCTGGTATTTTTAATAACTTTTTTTCTGATATATAAAAAGAACATACATGTTCCTGATAGAAAAATTGTTAAATGCCAAAAAGCATAAAGAAGTAGACTTTAAAACGTCACCTACCCATCACACCACACAGAAACAACTGCTACTAATGTATTCCATCCTTTCTTCTGTGTCTGTTTTTCCTTTTTCCTTGGCTTAGGTTATACAGTAAGTAAAATTTTAAATCATCTTTTTTTTTTTCAATTCATATTATATCGTAAATACGTTTCCATATTCCAGAAAGAGTTTTCATCAACATTTTTAATGGTTTCCTTGGTTTCTAGCATGGTTTACTTAGTGCTTTCCTTCCTGTTGGGCAGGTAGTTTCTTGCCCGCGTTTCATATTTGGCCGTCATTAGGAACGACGCTGCAGTGACCATTTTTGTACTTAAAGCTTTGTGTTTCACGTTAGATCTCTGTGATAGATCCCATGGCGTGGCATTACTGGGTCAAGGGCATGGGCATTTTTAAAGCTTCTGATACATCTAGGACGGGAGTTACTCTCCCCATTTCCAGATGGAGAAGTGAGCTCAGAGAGGTGAAAAGATTTGGAATCCTGGAAGAAGTCAGGGTCCTCACCCGGAGATTGCAGGGAGGGGACAGGGGCCCCCATGTGCCTGGGTCTGACTATCCTGCTGGCTGCTCTCCCTCAGCTCACCAGCACCCCCGTGACGGACCGAGGACCGCATCTCCTCAATGCGCTCAACAGTTACAAAAGCCGGTGCGTGCAGGGAAGGGAGCGCGTGCATGGGCCCTCCCCCCCGACAGGTGGGATTGGGTGTAAAGCATCTTCCGGCCTTGTGGTCTTTGCTCAGCCTGTGCTCCAGCCTGGGTGTCCTGCCCCTTCTCTTTGACTAGATGAGTCCTACCCATTCTTCAAGATCCAGGGAGCACTCCACCTCCTTTGTGATGCCTCCCCTGAGCACTCCAGTGACCTGATGCATTTTGGCCCTGGGCTCGGCTCCACAGGGGGTACACCCCTGATCTCTGAGGGCCCGTCCTGCCCTGGCCATCTGTGGTTCTGGGCCAGGCACTGAAGGTTCCATTCATCATCTCTTGGGTGGGCCACAGCCTCCTAGCTTGTCCCCAGCACCATGTTTTCCCCTCCAGACTTCTGACTCCTCAGAACCTACATCTGGCACATCCCTTGCTACTCCTGCACAGAATGCCCAGGCTCCTGAGCACGGCATTCAAGGCCTCTTATGATGAGACTCTGCCCACTCCTTCTGCCACTGATTCTTTGCTTTATTCTGGGTGTCAGCCATTCTGAACGCACTGCTCTCCCACTCAGTGCTTTTGCTCAGATCTCTCTGTTTGACTAGGATGCTCTTCCATCCATTTCACTCATTTGTTCCATGAACGACTTTAAGTTTTTTAAACGTTTGTTTGTTTTCAAGAGAGGGAGAGGAGGGGCAGAGAAAGAGGGAGAGAGAGAACCCCAAGCAGCCTCCACACTCAGCACACAGAGCCCTACTCAGGGCTCGAACTCATGAACCGTGAGATGACAACCCGAGCCGAAACCAAGAGCTGGACCCTTAACCGACTGAGCCCCCCAGCCGCCCCCAGGAACAACTGTTTATTGAACTGCTACTCTGCGTCAGCCCTTTGTGGATGCTGAGGACACAGGGAGGAATAGGACATGGTTCCTGCTTCTGTGAAACCTCTCCAGACATTGCTAGACAGAATTAGCCACTCTGTTTTCCTTCTGCCTTCTCACTATTCTTGAGTAGTGGGGCTTCCTGCCCTCCCTGTAGATAGTCTCTTGAGGGGGAGGACTGTCTGAGTCACCTCTTCACCTCATGGCAGCTCGGCTAGTGTTGGAAGGATGAGGGAAGTACCTGGAGGTGTTTCCAGTCTCCCTGGGGAGACCAGAGAACAGAATGGTGCAGGATCCAGTGTCTTGGCCATAGCAGTTCCACTGAAAGCTGGAACTTCCGATAGAAGGCGACCTTGGGGCTGGCTGAGGGAGAAGAGGAGCAGCAGGAAGCACAGACATGCAAGAGGAAGGATGGGGGGGACCACCAGCCACATCCCCGGCCACCACCTGGGACCCCTGGTCCCACAGGCCTTGAGGAATCAGCATCTCCATGGGCAACTCTGGATTTCAGTTCTGGGTCCAGGGAGACAGAGAGTAATTTTAAGGCTTGACTCTCCTCCCCAGGAGGATGGACCGACAGACTCCAGAGCTTTCTCCTCCCCCTGTCCCCCCCCCCCCCCAGGTTCCTCTGTGGCAAGGAGATCAAGAAGAAGAAATGCATCTTCCGCCTGCGCATCCGGGTCCCGCCCAACCCGCCAGGGAAGCTGCTGCCCGACAAGGGCCTGGTGCCCACTGAGAGCATGGCCTCCTCTGAGCTGCGTAAGAGAGGAAAGAGCAAGCCTGGGTCAGTGCCTGGGGACCGAGCTCGGGGTCTCCGCTGCTCCCGGCTCCAGCCTATGTGCTGTGCGGTGGGCCCAGAGACCACAGTGACATCCAAGCGAGCAGGGAAGAACTCCACCTGGTTAGGCCCCAGCTGGAGGCACCCTGAGAGGGCCAGTCAGCGGCTGGACTTGATCCCCCATCTGGGATTTCTTCCGCCGCGGCCCCTATTGCCTTGCTTGGAGGGAAAGGCAGATCGTGAGGTCCCGTCTTGCCGGGTTAGAGCTGAGGCAGAGAGGGAAGAGGAAGCGAGAGTGTGTACGGGGTCCCTAGCTCTCCTGGCCAAGCTGAGCCCCTCATCCTGGGCGCCCGGGGCAGAACATCCTTCCCTCTTTTCTGCCCACCACACCCCCCTCCGCACCCTCCTACACCCGCTGCCTGGAGGATGTGCCCTCCCCAGACGGCCCTGTGAAGGAGCGCCTGTCCCTACCCGCCCTGCTGTGACCCCAGCCCTGCCTCTCCTTCCTCCGGGCCTTCAGGCTCTGACCCGGCCACCCTCTCCCCTTTCTGTCTCCACAGTTTGTTGCCTCACGAATTCCAGCAGCAGAAAAGGCGAGTTTATAGAAGAAAAAGATCAAAGTTTTTGCTGGAAGATGCTATTCCCAGTGTTAGTTTCTTGTTTTCTTGCTCTCCACATTCACACACAGGGTCAGCACATTAATTAGGGATTCCTATGCAGGAAACTAAGCACCCCAGGCCCCAGGGACTCTCCCACATCCCTTAAAGGAGAAGCCAGTTCCTTCTGCAGCAAAACAAGCAAAAACCAGGCACTTTGAGACCACTACTTTCTCTCCCTACACTCTCCCACGACTGCTTTCTCTCCCCAAACTCTCCTGAGAAGCCAAAGGGGGCGGGGCAGGGTAGGTAATATCCTCACCTCCACAGTCCATCTCCTGAGTGCCAGGGAGGGACAGTGACTTTCCTGAGGTCACACCTCAGCCAGTGGCAGAGCCCAGCCTAGAACCAGGGCTCCGGAGCAGTCTTTCCTTGGCCCCGCATCCTTGCTGCAGCCCTCCCTGGAGGACGAATACTAGCGATGCTCACACCTCCCTGTCACCTGACAGTGAGCAAGTTGCTTTTACAGGCAACATCTCATTCTTCTGTGCTTCCCAACACCTCTACCAGGGAAGCACGGCAGGTGTCGCTGGCCACCTTTTGCGGTTCAGGTAACTGCGGCCCAGAGTTGGGAAGGCCATGTGCTCAGCTAGGGACAGGGCTAGAACCGGTCTGATGTGGCTCCCTGGTCAGACAGAATAAAGAGCGAGTGACGAGTCTAACCCTCGGGAGGCCCAGCCCTCAGAAACCCCGTGTGGCCCTCAGCAGAGAGAGGGTGCTGTGGGGGGCGGGTCTGATGCTCACTGACCCATCCTCCTGCTCCTTCCTGTGTCCACAGAGTGACTTTACCTCAGCCTGGAGCACCAACCACCACCTGGCCAGCATATTTGACTTCTCGCTGGATGAAATTCAGAGTTTGAAAAGGTACCAACCAGGAACCCGGCAGAGAGGGCTGCTCTGGAGCGTGGGGTAGAGGCAAGCAGTGAGACCTCCATTCCCTGGCAATGAAGGAAGGCTCTGGAAGGGGCAAACGAGAGAGCCTTTTGAGGGAGTGGAAGGTCCCTTGGGTCATTGCAGTTAAAAGGGTCCACGCTGCATGAGGCCTACTGACTAGGCTGCCTGACGGGTCTTCCCACGATAGAACTTTCAGCACGACATCCTCCTGCTGTAGGTGTGCGGGGCTCCCAGGGACAGCTCCGCAGAGCAGGGTCAAAGGCCACCTCGCCTAGGCCCTCCCTACCTGTCCAGCCCCTGTCCTGCTTCTCCCTGCCCTCACACCATATACCAGAATTGCTTTGGCCACCCTGCATTCCCGTTCCTCCAGGGAGCCTTCCCTGGCCCTCCTCAGGCTGTGTTGGGTGCTCCTGTCTGTGTATCCCCACAGCTCCTCATGCTCGGTACACCCACGGGGAGGGGACACACAGCCCACTGTTCTGTTTCTGGAAGTGTCAAAGGCCAGTTGGTGCTTCCTGAAGGAGAGGAAGGGCTTCAGTCAGGCCTGGGCTGCGGCCCCTACGTACCAATTACTGACTGCAGCGTCAGGGTCCTCCAGCCTCTCTGCACCTCCCACCTGTTTCCGCGTGGTTGTTAGGAGGCTCGAACGGGTGCTGGAAATGAAAGCCCTTTGGGTCTATATAGCACCCAGGTGGCGGTGGCCAGGCTCCTTAGTGCACCTCTCGCCACGGGGGCAGGTGTGGGGGGAGGCTTCCTCTAGCGTCCCGAGGCTCCTCAGGCTCTGGAGGCCGCTGCGTAGGAGATGGACAGGCCGAGGAGCAGCCCCTGCAGGCACGGTGGTGGGAAGCGCCGTGGAGGGAAGGCAGGCGTTCGCTGGGCCGGGGGAAGGGGGCGGCGCTCAGGGCCGACTGGAGGGTCCCAAGCGGTGCCGAGGGCCGGCGGCAGGCTCGCTCTCTCCCCCCACCGCAGCGCCAGCTCGGGCCAGACCTTCTTCTCCGATGTGGACTCCACGGACGCCGCCAGCACCTCCGGTTCGGCTTCCACCAGCCTCTCCTATGACTCCAGGTGAGCCTCCCGCAGAATGGACCCTGTCCGTCGTCCCCCCGCCGCCTCGCCTCCCCCTGGTGCCGTGTGGCCCACTCTGTGTGCTGGGGTGTCAAGCTTGGGGCTCGGGACCATCTGGTTCTGATGTGGGCCTTCAGGTGGCTCTTCATCAGCTGCAGGTTATGTGACACTGGTTGCCGAGCAGTTTCGGTTCTAGGGCTCTACCTGCCATGATTTTGCACGTCTCTACCCCTGACTATAGGGTCCCCTGCTTCCTGGCTGTCTAAATCTGGTGTCTGTCTTCTGGGTCACTAAGGAAAAGAGCCACTGATTTTGGAAGCCTGAGGGAGGGGAAGATGGCATCCTGCAGGGTCTGGGGTCTGGGAGAGGGGCAGAAGAGCCTGGGGACCTAGCCAAGGGTGCAGCCTGTGTGGCAGTAGCTGGTACTCGGCAGCACGGGAGGCTCCTGTGACTGTATGTGAGGACTCTTGTGTCTTGGCGTCTATCAGAGCATCTCTAGTCGGTCTCCTTTGCTGCCTCTGGATTTGTAGTTATTTCCTCTCGTTTCTTTGGTTCTCACAAGCTCTCCGGGGCTTGGCTTCTGTTTCTAAGCATCTGTGAACACATGCCTCTTCTTCTGTGTGTTTCCCCACCACCTCTCTCTGTCTCTTCGTCTGTGTGTATGTGTCGCCCACATACATCTGTCTGTCTGCAATCCAAGACTCTGGGTATGAGGCCCATCAGTTCCTCCCTCCCATCCCCCACCCCCGTCCGACTCCCCAGGGAAGGGCCTCCTCCGTGCAGGCGAGGCCTCCGCGCGGCACCCGGGAGGCGCAGGGTGGTGCTCCTCCACCTGTGCGTGCAGTGCTGAGGTCCTACGTGGAGAGTGTGTACTTTTAGAGCCGGGCACACCCGGGTTTGAATGCCTGGCTCAGCCACTCGCCCGCTGGTGGCTTCTCCTGTTTGGCCTCCTTGGGACCGTGGTGAGGACGGTGGTGAGATGCTGCAGCCCCCTGGGGCCCGGCCCGGTGCCTGGCTCCCGGGAGGGGGCTCAGGGAGAGGGGCTGGTCAGCATCGTTCCACCCCGTTCCCGCCGTCTTCCTCCCCCCACCCTGACGCAGACGGACAGTGGGCAGCCGCAAGAGGAAGCTGGCGGCCAAAGCGTACGTGCCCCTGCGGGCAAAGCGGCGGGCAGCCGAGCCGGGTGGACGCTGCCCCTCAGACAGCAGCGCGGAGGGGGCTTTGGGCCCCGAGCGGCCGGACGAGGGCGTCGACAGCCACACCTTTGAGAGCATCAGTGAGGATGACTCATCCCTGTCCCACCTGAAGTCCTCCATCACCAACTACTTTGGCGCGGCCGGGCGGCTAGCCTGTGGGGAGAAGTACCAGGTGCTGGCCAGGAGGGTCACGCCCGAGGGCAAGGTCCAGTACCTGGTGGAGTGGGAAGGGACCACCCCTTACTGACGAGCCCCAGGGGACGCCGGCAGCCCGTTCTCTCCAGGCCCGGGTGGGGGAGGAAAGCAAGACAGCTGCGAGTGCCTGTGGCCGAAAGGCCCTCCCGCCTGCCTGCCAGGCCCAGGCCGGCGCCTCTCTGCGTGCCTGTTCCGCTCTTGGGCCTCGTCAGGCTCGCCACCCCTTTGCCTGTGTGTCTAAGGTCCCACTGGCTGTCACTCAGTGTCTTCACAGTCTCCCTCCAACCATTTACCTGTAACTGAATGTGTGTCCCCGTGGCGCTAGGACCCTTCTCCCTGAGGCCCGAGTCTTTCTCTTCGTCCCATTATGTCCCTTTACCTCTCTCCTACCCCGTTTGGGGCAGGGGGTGTGTTTACACATCTACGCACGCATGGCTGTCCCCGTACCGGATGTCCTTCACAGCTGACCCGCGGGCAGCCGGTCGTCCTGGGGACCCGTGCGAACGGGAACCTTCGAGCATGGCTGAAGGTGAAGAGGACGCCCCTCCGAGCCTCTCCCTGCTGTGAGAGTGGGAGGCTGCCTCTGCCGGTGAGGCAGAGACCCCGGGGCTCTTGGGATCCCAGGAGCCAAGAGGCTGGGTCTCTGCCTCAAGGCACCAACACCAGAGCCCGGTTAGTACGGCTGCAGGTGTCGGCTTCCGAGGTCCCAGAGCTGGTCCTTTCTCTGGCCCCGCCCCCTCATTGTTGCCGAGGTCCTGGCCTCAAAAACTTGCGGGACAGGAAGGGGGAGGAAAGGAGACCTCAGGCTGTCTCCTGTGCCTCCCACCCCCAGACCCACCTCACACCCAGCCGAGCGATACCCACTCTCCCAGAAGCTGCCATCCACACGTGCGCTTTCACCCTCGAGGCCTACACACCACCCGCACGCGCACACGTGCACCCCGCTCCCTCCGGTGGCAGCCTGGCTCCTGCCCTCTGCTCTCCCGTGGCCCTCTTCAGGGGCCCTGTGCTGCAACTAAATGTGAAAGTCCAGCTCCGGCCCCTTCGTCCTGCCCATGAACCAGCTAGGACCCCACAGGGAGGCGTGGAGGGCGCACACCCTCTTCCTCACCCCCTGCCGCACCCTGAGACTGACAATCACTTTTTGGGACAGGTTGGGACTTTTAAAAGGCTTGTGGTGTTCAGTCCCCCCAAAGGGAAGCCTTTGTCAGCGGGGGTATAAGTAGAATTCTTAGAACTGACATTACAACTCATACCATCTGGAGGGAAACCAAAAATGAGAAGGGGAGGGGACCCCTCATTTTTGCTGCTTCCAGAGATATTAGAAACTGACCCACTTGTTTGGAAAGTAGGAAGAAGTGCCTTGACTAGGGCAGGGGGTGGACCAGATGGGGACCAGCCTTGCCAACTGCCACCGTGGCCTCCAGCCTGAGTTCTGCAGGCTGCCAGCTGCAAGGCGAAAGTGGGTGAACGAAGGGGTGGCAGTGGGGGCAGCGGGCCTGGGGAGCTGGTTTTTCCGTGGCTGTGCCCAGCCCTCCCCAGCTGTGCGCATCGTGGAGTCCCTGAGATTGTTCAGACGCCCCTTGCCTTAAACCTCAGCTCCTATAGTGCCTTTCACACGGGACCTCACCTCCTGAACGTGGCCCACCCACTCCCCTCTGCTTCCCCAGCAGGACCCAGGCAGGGAACAGCTGGGGTTGGGCCCAGTTCTCTCCCTTCTCAGCCCCACAGCTGCTGCCACGGAAGCCCCCCCGCTGGGGCCAGATGGAAGGGGAGCCGAGAAGCCAGCCCCCAGCCTAGCAGGGGTGTGGGACCCGGCATCCAGTCTGTGGCTTCCTGCCTGGCTTCGGCTTTCTAGGCTTCTGGGAAAGCACTGGATGAGCAAGGCCTGCCACAGTGCACCTGTACCTTCTCTACTCAAGCTCCAGAGAGGCTCTGGGCCAGAAGAGGGGAGGGGGTGTCTTCCTCACTTGGGAAGTCAGTGTAAGGCCTGGGAAGGCCACCCTGGCTCCACACCCCAGCATTTCATTCATAGCAGATAATAGCTGCATTACTGCCAACTGACCTTATAATAACCCTGTGCACCTTTGAAAAGATTTATGGTTTTGAATTGCTGCTTTTAATAACATTTGTTATATTAAAGTTATAATTAATATGTGTGATTTCTAATTTAAAAGCTCCCTTTGAAAAATGAACTATCTTCCCCCTGGCGAATGAACCGTCTATCAGCCGTTGGGTACCGGGAGGAATGGTCTGGTTTCTGGTCTTGGTTTCCTGGAAACTGAGGAGGCATGACAGGACTCCATCTGGCCACCTGCCACTCCTACCCCTCCCTCCCACATTCTCCCCACAATATTCTCACCTTTGCCACCAACAGGATGTGGAACTTTTTTTCTACTGTGAGTACCTGATCCATGGGGGCAAAAAACAGCTGAGGGCCATGAAGTAAAAGATGGGGAATGACCTCAAACTGACCTTATTAAAATAGTTAACGTACAGCCGCTCTAAAACTACTTAATGCACGCAGTCACACAATCCGAGAAATCTGGTGTTTATGGCCTATGCCACTCTAAGCAGGTGCTTTTGCTTTCCTCACCCTCCAGATGCCAGCAATAGTCCCTGCCGAGTTTAGCTCCCAGGTGTTTGGAGGAAACCCTTCTACATATGCGTGTGATGTGATGGGTTATTACTTTAAACTTGTCTAAATTTGGGACAGTTAGAAGAGAGAAAAATAGGCATGAAGGGATAAGAAAAAAATCAGCTATAGGGAGGTTCAGGTCATTGGTTCAAATGGATTCTGTAATTGCAGGGACAAAGTGTAGCCTGTTAATCACCCTGAATGTTCATGTCTGCACTTAAAAAAATTCTTAACCGTCGCTCCCACTTGTTTCTACCATGGTTTCTGGTTCAGCCTTTTAGCTGCCCTTGGAACAAAACCACAGCTGAAGCCAGGGTGTAACGGGGTGGGATTATTCTTTGGGCTGCCAGCAATGTGATGGAATGAAAAGTGAATGGTCTGAGGGGTCAAGAGACCTGGGTTCTAGTCCAAGTTCCACAGTGAACAGCTATATAGACCTCCTGCAAACAATGGTCCTGCCCAGGCTGGAGAGTGCCTGGTTCTTCGTAGTCTAGATTAGTGATTACAAATTTACAACAAATATTTACTTTGGAGTTTAGGAGCAAGAAATTAGAATTCTCAGAAATTCTCTAAATCACAAGTTATTCTTAAAATACTTGAAACATTCCTCCCCCCATTATCATAGATCTCTGAAAAAAAATTAACAGGAATATTAGGCTTAGCAGTAACTACAAAGAACTGTAGCCTATAGGGAATATTTAAACACTGGAAACCTCCAGGGAACATTACTGGCTAGTATTCAAATAACATTCAAATATCCTAGCAAGGTTAAGAATACATGGAATCACGTGTCAAAATTGTTAAATTAAAATTTATTTTGCTTCCAAAGCTTATTTCTTCAAACAAAGCTCATAGGATTTGTATAAAGTATATTATGTGTATTAACTTATTTGTACAAATAACTCAGTTTGCAGCAGATAGGGCTCGACAGACACACCTGGGACATGGCAACAATCGCAAGCAAGACTCATTGGTTGGTAACCATTTCTCTCCTGCCCTGGGTCCCTCCACCCTCAACTCCGTGTGTTGGTATTTCTTGCTCTGTTTTGATTTGATAAAGATAGATTCCTTCAAACCAGTTCACATCTATATGCTTTTAAGCGTTAGTATTTACAGATAATTTTTTATTGTTTTTCATTTCAAGTGATTTTTCTGGGGATTCTGGATTCAAAAAACATACCTTTCCTGAGAAATGCTGGGAAGGAATTCCTGCATGGAGCCACTCATCTAGGTCCTATCCCAGGTCCACAGGATGACTCAGGGGGCAGGGTGGGGGGCAGTGTGGTCTAGGGTAAGTAAGCTGGGAGTCACGCAGACCTGCAGAATCACTGAACTCCTCTAGTCCTGTGCCTGATGTGCAGAACAAAGATACTGTCACCAGGCTCTGGATCTGTGGGGACAAGTAAACACTGCAGTACATTTTCAAGTGCCAGACCGATTACTGTATACATGTTTTCAGAACGACTCACCCTTCCTTTAGAGTTGGCTACAGGAGGCTCTCTGGGCGTTTGGCCTACAAAAGGGTATGTCCAACCTCTGAAAGAGGCAGTAAGAGCATCAGATCTAGAATCAGACTTGGGTTCAGAGTCTAGCTCTGCCACTTATGTTAGGTGTCATGCTCCCTATCTCAGGATTCTTCTGCAGGCTGCGGAGAACACTGAGTTAAAACCAGCAGAGAGCTGGTATTTTGTTCTCTCCCATTTCCTGTAGGTAACTATGACACTGAGGCAAAGGAAATCCACCAAGAAAGTTTTCTGTGCACAGTCAGCATCGAAAATGACCCAATGAAGGCCAGAGATAGAAAAATCTCCTTTGGAATTAGTCCCACTTTAAGAAAGTTCAAGGAAAAGCAGCTGGATTTTGCCAGTTCTGTAAGTTAGAAAGTAACTGGGCTATAGAGAAAGCTTTATTCAAATCCTTGAAACATCAATTTGGGAAATATTTGCCAAACCCTGTGCAAGAGATCACAAATTGATTCAGACATACTCTTGACCTCGAGCAGCTCACAATCTAGAAATAGAAAGCTGGCTGTAATGCACAAGGATAATAGGAACACTGAGGCCGGAGAGATTCCTTCCAACCCAGAGGGAGCCTGCCTTGTAAAGGAGCAGCCAGATTTCCCAGGCGTTCGTGGAAAAGGGCACTCCCGGCAGAGGGGGTGTCCGGAACGCAGGAATAACTTCACATAGCATACTGGAGTCATCCACTTGCCACAGTGGGCAAGGAGAGGTGGGCGGTGGAGATGGGAAAAGCGAGTTGAGGCAAGGTTATGAAGGGCCTTGAAAGGCAGACCAACAGACTGGGCTCTAACCTGAAAGCAACAGAGGCAGTCCGTCTGGGGTCCCCAAAGCGTTTTCAGCAGGGTTTACTTTACACCAGATTTTGCTGTGTATCAGAAACATCTGTTGTAGGGGGCGCCTGGGTGGCTCAGTCGATTAAGCATCCGACTTCAGCTCAGGTCATGATCTCGTGGTCCAGGAGTTCAAGCCCCGCATCGGGCTCTGTGCTGACAGCTCAGAGCCTGGACCCTGCTTCAGATTCTGTGTCTCCCTCTCTCTCTGTCCCCTCCCCTATCACGCTCTCTCTCTCTCAAAAATAAACATTTAAAAAAATTAAAAAAAAAAGAAACATCTGTTGTAAAAAGGGACATCACCAGTATCATTCTCTTTGTCCTTCTCCTGAGGTAGCCCTCCAAAATCCCTACTGGCTATCAAAAAAGGATCCTCTGGAGCTTTGGAAGGGCCTCGGCCTTAAGTCCCTACAAGGTGTTCCCAAAGGGCCCTGGGCGAGCCTCCATTTTATATTTGGAGGAACTAAGGTTCAAGAAGCACAGTAAGTGTCAGAACTCGAGCCTGGCAATAGCTCTGCACATATCCTTCCCTCTGGGAAGACCCAGGATGCCAAAGAGGCCTGTGGGCCCCACAGTCTCCCCAGAGTGGGGTTACCTTGTGACAGATTCCGGGAGGGAACCGAGGTCAAATCTTTCTCCTCACCCTAAAGGGGTGCTGCCTCCCCTGCCCTCTTTCACCTGACACCCGGGAGCAGGCAGAGCAGAGTACCAGACACAGGGTGAGCGGTCTCGGCTTTACCATTCTTAACACGCCACCCCTTTGCCGGACCTCAGTGCAGTTCAGTTTCCTTTGGTAATCTATAAAATGGAGACTGGCTTAGACCCCTGGTTTACCAGCTTTTATCAAAAAAAACTCAAAAAAACTTACAAGGGAGTTCAATACATAAAAGTGATACAAGACAGTTCTTCTACTGGTTGAGGTATATATTGGTTGAGGTATGGGTGGGGAGCGGGTCTCATACCCTTACCCCACCCAGGAAGCACCCAGGGTACCGTACCTTCTGTTGACTGCTAGCTCAGGGGAACAAGTCTGAAAAACCCTAGTCTAGCAGTTCCCCAGGGTTCTTTCCCACTTTAGGATGCTCAGTTTCAATGCTCAAGTGACCAGGTTAGTACCATGGGCTCAGAACCTAGGTCTCTAATGAGCAAGGCACCAGAACCTTCTGATACCTGTCACATTCAGGCTAGGGAGGAGTCTAGACCTATTTCCACTCACGAAGCTGTGTCTAAGCCCTAATACTCCTACAGTCCTATCCCCAATCACAAAGCCCATTCCCACCATTCAGGAATAACAAATACCATCTTTAGTTACAAAAAATAACCCTGCTTGTCCCTGAAACCCCACCATTAGCAACTCATCCTTTTGCATAAAGTGCTTGCCAGCTCCCCTAGAAAGTGACATTCATCCCACACACCGGATGAACAGGTCACCAGGTCCATTCTTCCTGCATCCTGGGCACTCAAGGTAGGCCCAGCGACTGCAGGAGATGACAAACGTCACCCTCACTGCCATCTCCTCTGGGCCCCCCCCCCCCCCCCCCCCATATAACTGCCCTCACCCTCCCACCCCCTGGCCACCTTTAAGCATGAAGCACTCAGAATCCAGTTCCATTGCGTTGCATGGCCCGACCAACCCGGCCTCCTCCTCCAGCCTTGGGGGCCTTAGACCTTCACCTCCTCAAGATCCTCAGCTCTTCCGCGCTGACACACAGGCTCCAGAGATGCGAGGAGGCAGCTAGAGGCCCCCCGCCTCCCCAGAGGGCGGCTGCCGCAGGCTAGAGGCAGCCGGCGGGACCTGCAACGAGCCGCCCCCGCTCAGTCCTCCCCCGTGCCCTCCTCCAGCCACTTTAGATAGCGCGCATCTCCTTGGTCCATGGGAAGACTGAAGACCTCTGGGATTTCAAAAGGATGCACCAACCTTTGGAAAGAAAGCAGAGCCCTGTGAGTGACTATGATGAGAATCAGCCTATGCAGTTAAACCCAAGCGGCCGGCCTCCTGTGAGGCTGCCATCTACCGCCATTCCACCTGCCCAGGCCCATAGGCCGCTGCTCCTGAGCCTGTTTCCCACAAGGGATGAGGTGGGCCAGATGGCTCCCCCGGTCATGGGTTCCAATTCTAAGCCTGCCTCTTGTAGCTGTGTGACCGTGGACAAATCACTTCATTTCTCCACAGGCCCTAAAAAAAGGGTGTCAAAATAGTACCTATGTGACTGGGCTGCTGGGGAGTGAGACGAGGCACAGAAGGCACTTACCTGGCGTACCGATGGGCACTGCATGCGTTCATTACATGGCAGTTACTGTCTGTATCACTATCCCACGCTCATCGCTGTGCCTTCCCCAAACGACCCCCCGTATCTCTGCATTGTCTTCTCCACCAAGAAAGTTCTGTTCGTCACTTACAAGCCCGTCCATCCTTCAAAGCCCAGCTCAACCACTGATCTTCTCCCAGGGATCTTCCTCGACCATCCAAACCCATAGGAAGCTCTTCTTTCTCTCCATCCTTTCACCTGGCCCTCGGCACACAACGCAAGTTCTTTTCGCTTCTTAGACTGAAGAGATATGAGGCCTTGGGCCTCAGTCCCCCATCTGTCAAATGCGGGGAACAATCCCTGCTTCCTTTCCAATGAAGGAGGCACTGTAAAATTTTCATGAGACAGCATGCGTAGTAAATCACAACACATGCACGCGTGCCTAAACATTTGGAGTTGGGGTGATTTTATCCAGTGACCAAGGATAATGCATTTTCTTATTTCAGGGCACACATCAGTGTGTTTGTTTTCTGTTTTTTTTTTTTTTTTTTTTTTTTTTTTAAGATCTTATTGGGTTTATTCAATGATTCAAAAACCAGGCAGCATCCCCTCTAGCAAACAGAAAAGGAGCTCCCTCACATATGTGTTTTTATTAGCAGACATACAGAACTCAGTGTGTGTATGAAGGCAGTGTTTGGACGCACAGAATAAGACCGTTTTAACACGTTAGTAGTAAGAGCTGCCGTGCCACCACCAAGAATCACTGATTTTTTTTTCCTTTGAGAGGAAGAGAGAGAGCACGCATGTGTTGGGGAGGGGCGGAGAGAGAGGGGGGACAGAGGATCTGAAGCTGTGCTGACAGCAGAGAGCCCGATGCAGGGCTGGAACTCACGAATCAGGAGACCGTGACCTGAGCTGAAGTCGGATGCTTAACTGAGCCACCCGGGTGCCCCAAGCATCAATGATTTAAGCCAGCGCTTCTCGAGCTTTAATGTGCGTAGGAATTCCATGGGGATCTTGTTAAACTGTAGTTTGACTCCTTAGTTTGGGGTGAGAGTGAGGAGGCAGGCCTAGCAAGCTTCCAGGTGATGCCAATTACTCCCCAAACCATACCGTGAACACCAATCTAGACCAGCAGTTTTCAGAGTGAGGCCCACTGACCCCTGGGGAATTCTAACACGCTGCCAGGTCCATGAGGCCAAAACTGTTTTCAGAAGAATACTAGTTTTCATTTTTTTAATGTTTATTTTGAGAGAGAGAGAGAGAGAGCGGGGGGTGGGGGGGGGAGAGGGAGACACAGAATCCGAAGCAGGCTCCAGGCTCAGAGCTGTCAGCACGGAGCGGGATGCAGGGCTCGAACTCACGAACCGCGAGATCATGACCTGAACCGAAGTCGGCTGCTTAACCGATGGAGCCACCCAGGCGCCCCGAAAAATACTAATTTTCTATTAATCTTCTTACTGTGTTGACCCCTGCACTGCTGGTGCAAAACAATGCCGAGTAAGACTGCTGGCACCTCAGCACGCGGCAAGGCAGTGGCACCACAGTGTATGAGCCTCAGGTGCTCTTCTCCACCGCACGCTCGGGCTTCAGAAAAGTCACGTTCACTTAAGAACATCCTCGATAAAACAGCAAAGATCACTATTGCTATTGCACTTCAGCCCTTGAGTCCCTGTCTCGTTAATGACGAAATGGAAAGTGCACATTAAAGCACTTCTGCCGGATTCTGAAGTTCAACGTTGTCTTAAACCTGTCTGCCCATTGAAGCCACAAGCCAAACTAAACAAACTGCACTTTTTTTCATGGAACACCATTTTTAATTTCAAGCCTGAGTGACCATAATTTGTCTGTCATGTTTACAAATGCTGGTTACTGTGGTTTGAGCATTAGGCAGACGTTTTTCTCTAATGTGAACAAAGTGAGCCGATCACTCAAATGAAGACAACTGATACCATTTGTTGAGGAAAAATTCATGTTTTCAAGCAAAAATTAGAAGTTTGAAAGTTTGAGTTTATCATCATGAGCGTAAAAGTGTCCCAGTACTTAAGAGGGAGTATGTTTTCTGAGGAGACGCAGCCTTCTCAACAAGCCAGATGTTGCCAAAATATAAAATGATGCCATTTTTCTCACTTTGTTTCTTGGAAAATATGGTTACTTCCCATAAAAATGTATTACTTATGTTTATATAGAACAGTTGTATTGTTATTATTTTAAATGAACGAAAACATTTTTTTAATTTCATAGTTTTACTTTCTAATGCAATAAACTTTAATATAACCTTAAGCTCCCCTGGGATCCGAAGACCAAAATCTTGAGAACTACTGTCTCCACTCACTCACTCTAGCCTCTCATTTTATAGCTGGAGAATCTGAGGGACAGGGACATGCCCAGGGTCATATGAGAGGTTGGTGACTAGGCTCTAGGTCTCTTGCTTTTCAAGCTCATTCACTTAGTTCCCAGGACGTCCCTGGCTGAAAAGACACACCAGCATTACCTGATATAGCTGAACAGCATGCGGACCTTGGAAGTCTTTGTCTTTATTAGCTGTGAAAGAAAAAAAAATCCCTGCTTTAGGAAGGACCTTGGCCCCAGCCATGCAGCTACTCGTTCATCTGGCCATTTTGGAGACAGCATTCATCCAGGTCACCAGGCACCGTTGCATTTGCAGATTAACCCAGGGCACCTGATGTGAGGCAAGAACCTCAAGCAGTTGATCTTTGCTCATTTTTAATTGGAACCTTGGTCTCACTCTCCATCGAGGCCCCAACCGCCCCCCCCACCCCCCCATCCTCACTCACCAACAGGATTTCAGTGGCTTCTTCTATTTCTCCATTCCAAAAGTACCTGGAGAAGAGAACAAAACCAAATTATGATGCTCACAAGAAGAGCCCAGGAGATACCAAACCTGGCCCAATTAGGTGGCTTACCAAGGTGGAGACTTTAAAATCCTTCCAACCCCACACAAAAATGTCTATAATTGGCCAAGTCCCCAGAGGTCATCGAGTCCAATCATTCTAATGCATGCTTCTAGTAGCTGTCTGAACATTCTCTCTCTTGAATAAGTCCATCGATCTACCTTACAGGCTTTCACCTGAGATGGTTTTCCTTCCGGTATGCCAACATCTGCCACCCAGTTGTTTTCCCTAACTTCCACATGAAGAGCCACCTCAGGACAGCCCTACAGAAACTCCTGTTTTCTCTCCTCCAAATTGGGCATTTCCAGCTCTTTCTGTGCTCATCCTACAGTCATGACTTCCAGGACCCTCCCATCCTTTGGACTGGTGCTACTTTTATTACTGACTCTTTAAGTGGAGAACCCACAAATGGAGAACTAAAAAAACACAGGAGGCTTCAGGGAAAAAGTGAGCTTTATAACATATGGAAAGAAACAGGCCCAAAAGTTAAAAAAAAAAAAGTCAGTAACGATGTTGAGAAAAGAACACAAAAACAGCATCACTGGCAGGGAAAGAAATTTGGCCCGAGAATATCTACACTGACCCAGGGCAAGCCCAAGATGGATGACCTAGGCCATCGGCACTGTGGTGAAGGGATTGATTATAAAAAGGACGGACGTATGAAGGGAATGCTAGGCTGAAATGCTGTTCTAGTTCCCAAGCACTGGCTTTATATGAATCACTTACATAATTTTTTTAAAATTCAGTGAGCCAGGCCCAGCCCCCAGGGAGAATGACTGAGTAGCAGCTCCAGAATGGAGCTCAGGCCTCTAAAACACAGCCACATTTGGCTGTGCTGACAGCTCAGAGCTGGAGCCTGCTTCAGATTCTGTGCCTCCCTCTCTCTGTGTCCCTCCCCTGCTTGCACTCTGTCTCTTTCTCTCAAAAATAAATAAAAATAAAAAAAAAATTAAAAAAACCCACAGCCACACTTGGGAGCTACAGCTACAGACAGATGTGAGCCACTGAGGGGAGGGCACTGCTGGAGGTGTGGAGGGGGCTTTCATAACACAGCACTTTCCTGCTCTGACCTTCAGAGTAGATACTATTTCTCTCTCTCTCCCCCTCCCCCACCAGGGGAGGAAGGAGATGAGAAACAGGCTGATCAGAGATTTCAAGGCATAAGACAAATCTTGCACAGCTAGTACTGGGATGCTGAGATATTTTGATAAGGGAAATGGTACAACCAGGATTAACTCCTGTGAGGGAGTTAACAAAATGAGAGGCAGACACTACAAAGAAGCAGCTTGTCACATAAGCTAACCTCTGAGTTTCCCACAGAATTCAAAAGGGACAGGAATTATTTTCCTTGATATCTTAATAGGCTTACTCAGGGATGGAATGTCCAGTCTGACTTCTTTTTTTTTTTTTAATGTTTATTTATTTTAGAGAGAGAGAGAATGAGAATGAGCAGAGAGAGAGGAAGACACAGAATCCAAAGCAGGCTCCAGGCTCTGAGCTGTCAGCACAGAGCCTGACGTGGGGCTCGAACCCATAGGCTGTGAGATCATGACCTGAGCTGAAGTCAGACGCTTAACCTGACTGGGCCACTCAAGTACCCCCGGTCTGACTTCTTTGCTAATAACAAGCTAACTAATTTAAACAAAGAATGTTGGTTAAGCATCCAGCTCTTGACTTCAGCTCAGGTCATGATCTCATGGTTCATGGGTTTGAGCCCCGAGCTGGGGCAGTGCTGACAGTGTAGAGCCTGCTTGGGATTCTCACTCTCTCCCTGTCTCTGGCCCTCAGCCGCTCGTGTGTTCTCTCTCTCTCTCTCTCTCTCTCAAGATAAACAAACTTAAAAAAAAAAATTTAAACAAAGAATGTGCAAACAAGATTCATTGTTCCTAAACTATAATTTTTTTCCACCCTTCTGTTTACATAGCCTATTTTTGCTTTTATTGGTTGACATAAATCCACTAATTGATTTCCTCTGAATATAAATTAACAATGAACTGTTCACTAATCAAATGCCTTTGAGTTGTTCTTTGACAATTTCCCATTAGTTCGTTGTCCTTCCCACCAGCCAGGACCTGACCTCACACTCCCACACTCTTCCACAGGCCACAGCAAAACTCACAGTGAGGATGCCTTGGGCAGGATGTTCACAGAGGCAGCCAGCTTCTTATCCAGTATAGCCCTAAAGCAGACAGAGAGAGAGAGAGAGAGAAAGAGAGACCATCACCAAGGTAAGTACCCAGCATCTTAAGAAAAGGGACAAGGGACAGGAGTTCCTGGGAATTACCCAGGAAACCAGAGTTTACGTAGATAACCATTTAGAGGGCCCCTTCCTCCTCAAACCAACACATTCCACAACCACCAGGCACAGAACTTCTAAAGACAGTGCTATTTATAAGTCCTCCCCTGGGTGGGGAGGAAGGTAGAGAAATAGCTATGGGAAGGCAGTTTTAAGGACAGGCCCAGGGGAAGGGGAACAGATTAACACTGGACAGAGTACAAGACCTGGATTCTGTTCCTGACCCTGCAGTGGATGGTTGTGTGACTTTAACCACATTCTTTCATTCCAAGAATAAGTATTCGAGCATCTGTCCAAGACAGGCATGTCCCCCTGACTCAGGCTGCCTCTCCTGCTGTATAGTTACAGTAACAGGATAGGTTCAGTCAGCGGTTTCCAAACCTTTCAGTCAAGAACCCATTTTATTCTATCACCATCTTCTGCTTTTGTCCGATAGGTATCCGGCTGACACTGCTTCTGATCTGTAGATACCCACATGACCACACAGATCAGATACAACTCCTAATAAAAGCAAAAACCCATCATACTTCTTTTCACCTCTTAATTTATGTAAAGGTTTCTACCACAGGCCTCAAAGCACAATCATCACCTTTGCAGACCTGTAAGATTTTTTTTGTTTTTTTACAGATCATAGGTTGGAATCCCTGGTCTGATAGTCTGATTCCTGTGCAGAGCCCTGATGAACACAATCAAATGCACTTGAATTAGTACAAGTGTCACGGAAACAGGAGCACCGCCAAGTCATCAACGCAAAGAGGCGTTCTCAGACATCAAAACCTCAAGCCCTCAAATCAGGCAGGCCTTGACAAACATTTCTCAGGTCTCAGGCAGCCAAGGGGGCCTGATCTATTCTCCGAAGTGCTTGGACCCTGAGCCCCGCTCATTGATACCTCCTGCCCTCAGCTGTTGCCAAGAGAACTGACCTACTTTCTCTTCCATGAGTTCCAGGCTGAGCGTGGCTCTATTTAAGGCTCCACATTTTGTGACAGTCCCTTGGAAAGTTCCAGAGATAAATAAATCCCTGACTGTAAGGAGAGACACATGGCACAAATCTGTTTAAGCACCTGCTGCAAGGCTTGCTCACTCAATCGTCCGCTGAGAAAGTACATTTTATTGGTCCTGACGGTGGCAAGGAAACACAGGGGGTGAATTAAACCTTAAAAAAAAAAATAATTCCATTGTCTCATAGGCCCAGAAGGTGAGCTCCTCAGAGACTGTCATGGCAACCTGTCCATGGGTAAAAGACTAGAAACGTGGAGGGCTATGTTATTCAAAAAGCCCCTGTGGCCAAAAACCAAAACCAGAGAGTGTGAGAGCAAGAGAGAACATTAGCTGACTGATAACACACACACACCAAGACAAGCAGCGAGTCACAGGTGGCAGCTGAGGTCCTCACGCTCATCCGAGGACAGCAGAAGATAGAGACGCGTAGAGCCTCGAGAAACTGCCAAATTCACAGACTAGTGAATCACAAACCACATACGTGGTCTGGCTCTTGTGGCATTTTAAAAATTCTTGATTTTGTTACTAATATTTACTATCGGGATATTTCACACTCAAAAAGTAAGAGATTATCAGGGCATCTGGGTGGCTCATTCGGTTAAGCGTTCGACTTTGGCTCAGGTCATGATCTCATGGTTTCATGCGTTCGAGCCCTGCATCCGGCTCACTCTATCAGCGCAGGCCTGCTTCGGATCCTCTGTCCCCCTCTCGCTTTGTCCCTCCCCTGCTGTGTGTGTATGCGTGTGCATTATCTCTCTCTCTCTCAAAAATAAACATCAAAAAAAAATAGATTATCTTGTTTCTCACCAGAAAGCGAGTCTTGTAACATCGGACATACTGTCCTCCAAGGTCACATTTACCTAGAGCTGAGCAGTGGCTATTCCCTCGAGGTGACATCCACTTCTCAGGTCCACACATTCCCACTGCCCTCCTTCCTCCCAGTGTGCAGAAGAGTCAGGGCTGCTACCTACCATCGCCGTCCCTCATCACACCCCAGCCCACTTTGCTCATTTAGGGGCCTGCTTGTGGGTATTTGTGTTTGCGCCCCTGATCTGATCCACTTCCCTCTTATCTACAGGAGGTCGAAGCCCAGAGAAGACGACTCGTGTAAGGCCGTACGTGGAGTGGGAAGCAGAGAGGACACTAGAATCCAGGTCTCCCAGTTCAACATTCAGGATTTATACTCCGGCCCCAACAAGAGATGTTTCTAGATCATTTTTCTAGCTAAGAACGTGTCTGTCAATGAAGAGATCTAAGAACACTGCCAAGAACCAGAACTGAACTGACCCCGAACTGAGAGGCAGCAGACTAAACTTTAAAGAACGCTAAAGAAGAAAGACCACCACACCAACTGAAGCTGAGAGACGCGGTCTCGCTGTTGGTTCTGTAGCTCAGGCTGGGCTTCCTGCCTGCTCCTGGTGACGGGCCCTCCCCATCACGTACCATCTACTTCTACAAAGCCTGGAAACTACACCTGCCTGCCTCTTTTCTATCCAAACCACTAATAAAAAATACCAAACAAAATAGGTTGAGTGAGAGCTCCACGGCCACATCCCTAAAGGCTCCACTTGAGACTTCCAGTCCGACCGGACAGACTAGACAGATACTCCATCCTCCCCTTTGACACCAAAGCCTAGAAGCGACAGGAAATACCTGTCGCTCAGCCATGCCAGCACACGGTAAGAACGCACTGCGTACCAACGACTGTGGGGAAGCCCCAAAGAAGAAAGGGCAGTCCTGAGACACGAATGGGAGCATGCAGGGGAGCTGCCACAGGAGACGAGAGCAACAGTCCCCGTCTGAAGGGGACGGGAACCAGAGCAGGCAGGAACGCGGAGGCAACCACCAAGGTGGGTAGCTGGGATGCCACAGCAGAGGCGGACCCCCAAAATCTCCCAGGGCCCAGGCAGCAGTAATGGAGTGTCTGTCCCCAGGCAGGAGCGGAAAGTGTGCCAGAAGACCAGCCAGTAGGACACCCCGGCCAGGTGAACGTCCCCCCAGTGCACACTCACACTGGAGACAGTGCTGCGTGTCTTTGCAGCCATTCTGCACTTCCCCACAAGCACGACTAAAAAGATGAGAGAGGTCACAATTAATCACAAGGTAATTGAGGAAGGTCAGTAACCAAGAGAGACAAAAACTCAACAAACAGAAGAATTTACACAAGAGAACCAGTTAATAGGACATTCAAAACCAAGATTTTAAAATAAGTAGAACTGTGTACACTTGAAAGTTGCTGACAGCAAATCTTCAAAGTTTTCACCACACACACCCACACGCAAGAGAACTAGGGAAGGTAATGAATGTGCTAACTAACCTTACTGGGGTAATTGTTTAGTGTTATATATTTACATTAAGTATCACGTGGTCCTTAAATTTAAACAATGTTGTGTATGTCAATTGTATGTCAAGAAGGCTGAAGAAAATTAAACATAAATTAAGTATAATTAATATCCATAAAAGACAAAGCAAGGTTACTGCATCCATAAAATATGATCAGGCAATTATGAAAGAAGAGCAGTTGGTTAAACTATTAAAAAAAAACTCTATGGGAATGCAAGCTGGTGCAGCCACTCTGGAAAACAGATGGAGGTTCCTCAAAAAACTAAAAATAGAAATACCCTACAACCCAGCAATTGCACTACTAGGTATTTATCCAACGGACACAGGGATGCTGTTTCGAAGGGGCACATGCGCCCCAATGTTTATAGCAGCACTATCAACAATAGCCAAGTATGGAAAGCACCCAAATGTCCATCGATGGATGAATGTATAAAGAAGATGTGGTATATACATACAATGAAGCATTACTCGGCGATCAAAAAGAATGAAATGTTGCCATTTGCAACTACGTGGATGGAACTGGAGGGTATTATGCAAAGTGAAATTAATCAAAGACAAAAATCATATGACTTCACTCATATGATGACTTTAATAGACAAAACAGATGAACATAAGAGAAGGGAAACAAAAATGTCCTCCTCAGGGAAGGGGACAAAACATAGGAGACTCATAAATTGGAGAACAAACAGAGGGTTACTGGAGGGGTTGTGGGAGGGGGGATGGGCTAAATGGGCAAGGGACATTAAGGAATCTACTCCTGAAATCACTGTTGCACTATATGCTAACTAATTTGGATATAAATTTTAAAAATTTTTAAAAAAACTGTAAATGTTTAAACAAAATAATCAATAGAAGGGCTGAATAGCAAAACAGCTGAAAAACAAATAAGAGAGAACACTACTCCAAAATTCTCCTAGTACATAGAATAAAGAAACAGAAAAATATAAAAGTTCAGTCAGAGAGAGCAAATTCAACATGTACCTAACTAGGAGTTATAGGAAAAGGACAGAGAAAGAATAAAAAGAGAATATTTACCAAACCAACAGTTGAACATTAAGATAGAAACTCCTAATTAAAAAAAAAAAAAAAAGAGGGATACCTGGGTGGCTCAGTCGGTTGAGCATCTGACCCTTGATTTCAGCTCAGGTCATGATCCCAGGGTCGTGGGACTGAGCCCTGTGTCAGGCTCCATGCTGAGCATGGAGCTGCTTGAGATTCTCTCTCTTTCTCTCTCTCTCTCTCTCTCTCTCTCTCTCGGTCTGTCTCTCTCCCTCCCTCCCTCCCTCCCTCCCTCCGCTCCTCTCTCCTGATCACACGCTCTCTCTCTAGAGTAAAATTTTAAAAAGACAGAAACTCCATGGGGCGCCTAGGTGGCTCAGTCAGTTGGGTGTCCGACTTTGGCTCAGGTCATGATCTCGCAGTTTGTGAGTTCGAGCCCCGCGTCGGGTTCTGTGCTGACAGCTCAGAGCCTGGAGACTGCTTTGGATTCTGTCTCCCTCTCTCTCTGCCCCTCCCCTGCTCATGCTCTGTCTCTGTCTCAAAAATAAATAAAACATTTAAAAAATTTTTTTTAAAAACATAGAAACTCCTGGGGCGCCTGGGTGGCTCAGTCGGTTAAGCGGCCGACTTTGGCTCAGGTCATGATTTCACGGTCCATGAGTTCGAGCCCCGAGTCGGGCTCTGTGCTGACAGCTCAGAGCCTGGAGCCTGCTTCAGATTCTGTGTCTCCCTCTCTCTGACCCTCCCCCGTTCATGCTCTGTCTCTCTCTGTCTCAAAAATAAATAAACGTTAAAACAGCTTCTCTTTAAAAAAAAGAAAACATAGAAACTCCTAAAAACTATCAGAGAGAAAAAGTATTATCTACAAAGGAACGAGACCCCAATAAACACCTGACTTCTCATCAGAACCCCGGAGGCAAGAAGGCAATAGAGACCCCTCCCCAAGCTGACACTGATACATTTACTGAGCTGGCCTTCCAACTAGTTAGGACCCAGGTATTAGAATCCTTTTCCTCCCAACACCCCACCTCACAGATGTCAGCTGATAGTTCTCTGACAGGACCCAGACTGGCTGATCCAGGGGTCGAGACAGTTTAGCACAGACCCTGGGCATACCAGAAGCATCAGAAAGGATTTCGGTTTCTAGCTGCTAAATATTATGGTTGTATTTCTGGAGTAATCACAGGTTCTTTTAGACAAGTGCTATTCTCAGGGCACCTGGGTGGCTCAGTTGGTTGAGCATCCAACTTTGGCTCAGGTCATGATCTCACAGTTCCTGAGCTGGAGCCCCGCAATGGGCTCTCTGCTGTCAGCACAGAGCCTGTTCCAGATCCTCTGTCTCTTCTCTCTCTCTGCCCTGCCCCCACTGTCTCTCTCTCTCTCTCTCTCAAAAACAAATATTAAAAAAAAAAGAAAAACTTTAGACAAGGCTATTCTCCAAAGGTAACATTAATGAAGGAAAAATAGACATTCTAGTTGGGGGAAAGAGAATTGAATAAATTGCAAGGTTAATCTGTGACCAACAATTTGGGGGGCTTTGTGTCCCCAAAGACCAGATTCAACATTTTAAAAGACTGTAACTTAGTCTATCATCAGACTTCAAGAATGCTGAGCTACAAAGTAAAAAGCCAAATTCATTACCCTCTAGACCCACTAACCCTCTTCAAAGCTGTAGCTATAAAAAAAGAGTGCGGGGGGTGGGGGGATTCATAGCCAACAAACATTTAATGAGTACCTATTACATCCAAGTTAGTGGGGTAAGAATTGCACATATTTCCTCGCCTTTAATCCTCACAACAGCCCTGTGAGGTAAGTGGCATGATGTTACGTTATACTGAGAAATCTAATGCTTTGAGAAAGAAAACAACTTGCCCAAGATCACACAGTTAGCTAAGTGGCACAGCCAACATTCAAATCCTGAACGTTTGATTCTAAGTCCAGTGCTCTTCGCACTACACCATAGCTGCTTTTAGAAAATTGCCAAGTATTTGAACAGCCTCCTCGCCCTCACTTGTCGTGGTGAGCACCTCTGGTACTAAGCTAGGAGAATATCTCCAAGAAGACAGCGGAGTCAAGAATTATAAGACAAAAATTCTCAACCTGCAAAGTCCCCCCATCCTCTGACTTTAACACCCTGGGCAAGCCACCTGACTCTCTACACCTCATATCCCTTAAATGCCCCCATGTGCCACTCAACATTTTCAGGCCCAGGAGCAGGATCCATGGTGGGGGGGGGGGGTCATTCAGCCATGGTCCTCTTATCACCCCAAGCTGACAGCTGCGTAGTGGACACACAGGGTTGTCAGAAGCAAGAGAGGGAGCCCAAAGTGGCCACCGTGGAGCATCCCGGTAGCTCCCCCAGCCTCCTGGGGCAACACCCGAGCCTCTTCACGAGACCTGGCAATATCTCTGGCAATCTGCTCGTTGGGACAGTTGACAAAGACGATGGAGTAAGTGCCGGATACGTAGCTGCCGGTGATAGCTGAATGGAGCTGCAGGCTAAGGGTCCTGAGCACTGGATAGGACAGGAAAGAAGCTGCCAGGATCTACATGGTGGGGAAAGAAAAACACAGGTCAGCAGTGACATGACCACTTCGCTATCTGCCAGCTCAAGCAAATTGGAACCAAGGCTAAGCATCATTTTCTCATCCCCATTCCCCATCCACAAAATAATTCCTGGTATCTGTATGGAGCTCTGGTGCTTAAACAAAGTTTTCATGCCTAAATATTTTCCTATTTTCATGCCTAAATATTTCATGCCTAAAAATTTGCATTTTGCAGGTGATAAAAAAAATGATAAAGAAATCAAGATCATGTAGCTTTTTTTTTTAACGTTTATTTACTTTTGAGACAGACAGAGACAGAGCATGAATGGGGGAGGGTCAGAATCCGAAGCAGGCTCCAGGCTCTGAGCTGTCTGCACAGAGCCCGAGGCAGGGCTCGAACTCACGGACCGCGAGATCATGCCCTGAGCTGAAGTCGGCCGCTTAACTGACTGAGCCACCCAGGTGCCCCTCACGTAGCTTTTTTAACTGGTGAAGCCAGGATTAGGAATCAAGTCTGGATGAGCAGAAACCCATTCTTATTGACAGAGCTACTACTGGAGGTAAAGCCAACTGGCAACCACTGAACTGCTATCATCCCATGGGGATTATTAGTAATGATAAGCTCTTACATCTGTTGATGTTTAGGGAGTTAATTTCACCTCCATTCATTTGTATATGTGCAGGCACTGTGGGTAGTCCAGTGGAACAGGTAGCCTAATTCAAAGTAATGTGACCTGTGTTACTGTAACTGAGAGGTGGTGGGACCTGGAGGAAGGCTGTACCTGAGGGAGCAGAAAAGCCTTTGAAGAGAAGGCACCGTCTAAGCTGGATCTGAAGCAATAAGTAGGTTTACAAGAGGAAAGGGAGGTACTCTTAGCAAATGACAGCATATACAAAGTCGAGAGGTATTTAGGGACAGATATCTAGTTTGCAGGTATGAGATCAGGAGGAAGAAAGACCGGCAAGACTTACAAAGACAAGGGTCAGACAGAGGAGTCTGGGGTTTACACTCATGTGACAGGGTGCTTTCGTAGGTTTTTAGGCAGGAGAGTAATAAACACGGTCAAGCTGAGTAAAGTAACAGAAGAGAGAGGAGGGACCAGAAGGCAGTCTATTTAAAAGGCCACTACAGTGTTCTAGGAAACAGACTTTAACAACTTGAGCAAAGAAGATGGCAGTGACAATGTGAGAGCAAAAGACACTCAAGACTGAATTATCCTCACTATTTTAATGATAAAGTTTAAAATAAGACGAACTGGAAATAACTGATGAACAGTCTCCATTCCAGGGCTCTCTGCTTGGGGGATACCATAGAGCCATTAAGAGGATGGAGGCAACTTGGAGGGGCCACAGTGTGACTCAGGCAAGGCTGAACAGGAACGCGCTTCTCCTGCCTCCCAGCCCAGGGCTCAGGCCTCACTCAAACAAGCCTCTGTTCTCCCACTCTCCTTCCACATTATTGCCTGGGGCCTGGCTCCTACTTCTTGGCAGGGCCTGAGCAGCGTTTTTATGTTCTGAGCTCCAGTTTGACTAGAGGCCTGTCTGGGTTGGGTTTCTCATTCCCTCCTACCACCTCCACCGACACCTCCAATTCAAAATACCAGTCCTCTGAACTAAACCAGTGACCGTGCAAGAACAAAAGAACCAGGCGGTGCAATGAAGCTTTTATTGCATGTGTGCGTTTTTTAATGACAACCCAATTAGAGTATAAGAAAAAAATTAAAGCACTAGAAAGCAGGATTTAAATCCTATTGCCAGTACTGCTAACTGCCTGTGGCCTTCCACAGGTTACTTCCTCTCCCTTCTATAAATGTTATCTAGAATATGGAGATCCTGACACTTGTGCTGCCTACTTCAGAGTTGTCATGGGTTCAAACCAGCTAGAGAGACTACTTTGTAATCACGAGTTCAATCGAGGAAGGGAACGTGCTTTGCTCATCACTGTATCCCCAGAAAAGTTGATGGCCACAGCAGGTTAATATTTGTAAACTAGTGAATTAATATACCAGTAATGTGTGGTTATTAAGGCTGAATACCCTTGTGAAGTAGAAAGGGCTCTGGAGTCACCCACTGCTGCTTTGAGCAGAGAACTGAACATACTAGAACATGCAAGGTGTCAACTACATGACTCTCAAGTGGCTTCCAGGGCAGACTGTAAACAAAAGGGGCAGTGGGCTATCCCCCCAATCAAAAGAGCCACTCCTGGGGAAGATGTGGGACATTTCAGCCAGCAGGTATCAGCAGAAAACAGAGCTAACAGGATTAACTACAAACTCCCCTAAAACGTGTTGGAAACTCTCATACGAACTCACAATCAAAATGCTAAGAGTAAGAGGTAAGTGGGCCCTCAGCTATTACCTAAGATAACCTTTCATTTACCAAACAAGGTAACTGAGACAGAACATACAGGAACTCTGTGATAGAACCAAGACTTGAAACCAAGGCTCTTCCTCCCACTGTGGACTCTTTGAACTGCAATGACCAGGAATTGGTCTAGTGGGGTCATGTCAGCTTCACATACTCCAGTGGTTCTCAACTAGGGGCAACTCCCCCCTGCCCAGGGGACATCTGACAATGTCTGGAGACAATTTTGACTGTCATAACTGGGAAGGAGATGATATGGCATCTAGTAGGTAGAGGCCAGGATTGCTGCTAACATCCTCTTGTTCCATTGATCACAGTGAAATACAGACAGTTGTCTGCACAAGTCTCCCCCATTGGGCATGAGCTCCTTAGTCCCATTCATTTCTATGTTCCCAGCACTTTACAAACCTTGACAGGGAGTACAGATTTGAGAAATGTTTGTGGACCTACCAAAAACGTGTCAGAAGCATGAAAAGTCAGTTTGGAACCAAGGGTGGACCACAATATATTACAAAGTGGCATTCTATGAAAGTAAGATTGATGGGCAATACACACATCACAGAATTCCCTAATAAAAACATTATAACGGAAAAAGATCTACTATAATTTTTAAAGTCTTTATAACATTTTCATACTTACCTTTTACTATACACTTTTTCTAACTTTACATTTGTTTAAAATATGAACCTTTCAGTTCATATTTCATTCTGCCTTTTTCCTTTTTTGTCCTGGAATATTCACACAGCTTTTAAGAGGTTATGATTGACTTTAAAATCAGTGTTAAGACAGAAGAGAAGAGGCCTCAGAAACCACCCAGTGGTTCTAACCTTGTAATCGACCTAGTTTTAAGGAATCTAAGATACTCTGGAGTTGAGTGCTACATTGTGTTTATCTATATACACTTTCCTTGGGTGCAGAGCCAGAACTTTCTCACAAACACACAAATCAAACAAATCTACAGTCCTAAAAAGGTTAAGAGCCACTGATTTGTGCCAATATTTAAGAAGGGGGATGGAAGAGCCAGAGAGGGGAAGAAATCACCCAAAAGGGAAGTAGCAAGGCTTCTGATCCTCTCCTACAGTTCTTTCCACCTCCCGCTCAAACACCACCACCAGCAGTACTCTGTAGGCACTTCCAACCTCAACATTTTACGATATTTCATAGATGAGAAAACAAAACTCTTCCCCAAATGCAGAAAAACAAGATGGTAACTGCAAGAGAAAGAGGCAAAGAACCTACCCTGTGACCCTCACAGGAGAACTCACCAGCGACACCCCTTCACCTCCCGGACAACTCTCGCCATGAAACAGCCCAGGCACTCGCCCTCACAAGGTGGGGAGTGAAGGGTTGCTGGAAATCTTCAGAACCATGCTACAATCTCCAGAACCCGGGCAGTGTCTCCAGGGATCTTCCTACCTGCCTGGTCCCAGCTCAAAATCCCAGGAGCAGAAAACAGAAATGCAGTTTCTTCCCTCAATCCCCAGGTTGGGGGTTTAGGGGTGAGAGAGTTCATGGAGTCGTAGCATGGGGCACTCACCAGGAGGCATATAAGGACAGAGGGCCGCAGGTAGCCTGGCAGAGGACACCGGGAGCCCAGCCTGTCCATGGCGTCGCTGGTAATTTAGTAGCACCGTAGCGAACTGTGGCCTCAGGCTGAGTTGCAAGCTGATGGGCGGGCACTGAGGGCCTAAAATGCCCTATCCCCTCACCACCTGCTGCCTGCCTCACTGCTCAGCCAGGCCCCAGCCAGGCTGGCCAGAAGTAGATAGTGAGGGGGCAGGGAAAGAGGGAGTAATTATTCTCACTAGGCGATTCTCTTCCTAGAAACAAAAGGCCCACGCACCAAATGCAGACCTATAACTCTTACAAAAATAAAAATAATAATTTTCCCTCCCCGTTGTAACAACAAAAAATGATAAAAATCCCCACATCACATGTACAGATAAAAAGATGGAAGTTTCTTAGATCTATAAAACTTTCAGAAACCATGGCACACAAACACGACCTACACAAACCTCTTCCACTTTATAGGGGCCTATCCTGCCAAAAATAACCAGTGAAGCACACGCACACAGGCGTGCGCGCACACACACACAGCTGCCTTCCTATCCCTCACAGCACCTCCTCCTCCCAAGAGCTCCCTTCTAACTCTCCCTGGCTTAAAATACATTTGTTCCCAGCTGCTCTTCTGGGAAGTCCTGTGAACTTCATCTTTCCAGGCCAGATGATCCATGCAGCTTTTTCCAGGGTTGATCCCACTGCCCTCTATTTCCCTAACGCACTTTGTACACACTTCTGTGGCAGCATTTTATATCAACCCTGGGGAGCTGCAAACAAATAAGAAAAGCAGCAAGCTAATGACTGACTGCTGCCCTTTGAGAACGCAGTTCTCGAAGTTCTCTCCATTGCCAGGGTTTGCAACTTTTAAATCCAGCTTTTTAATGTGAAAATATCTTAATTTTTAAATGAGATTTCTGGGGCAGGGGAAGGAGCTGACTACACAAGGATACAAGTAAACTTAAAGTGAAGGGAACTGTTCTGTATCTTGATTGTGGTAGTGGTTACACAAGTGTTAAAAAAAAAATTCAACAACTACACAGTTATATTGGTGAATTCTATTGTATGTAAACAGTCCCTTAAACAAAGAGCCAGGGAAATGCTGGAAACCAATTCAAAATTGTTTTACACTGGGTAGACCAAACAACTCATCTGTTAGCCAATGGATCGCAGGCTGCCGGTTCACAGCCTTTGTGTTTAATTATCTGCTTACTATCTCATTCCTTGGGACTATAACTTCTTAAAAACCCATACTTCCTAGCAGCGTCTGACAAAGTGGTTAATAAATCAGTTGTAGCCCTAGTCTTATCATTTACATGTTTAGCTGTGAAGACTCGTGTAAATTACATGGCCTCTCTGAGCTTTGGTGGACTTTTTGGTAAAGGAAGGGCTAATACCTCCTTCACAGGTCTAAAGTGAGGATTAATAAAGACAATTAATGTGAGAGTGTTGTAGAAAATCTAAGAGCATGTCAGCTTTTCAAAAGCAAGTAGTCTCATACTTACTATTATGGTTAACTCAGAAAATTTCGGGGCGCCTGGGTGGCTCAGTAGGTGAAGTGTCCAAACTTTGGCTCAGGTCATGGTATCTCATGGCTTGTGGGTTCGAGCCCCACGTTGGGCTCTGTGCCAAGAGCTGAGAGCCCGGAGTCTGCTTCTGATTCTGTGTCTCCCTCTCTCTCTACCCCTCCCCTGCTCTCACTCTCTCAAAAATAAGTAAATGTTAAAAGAAAAAAAAAATCTCCACCTGTGTTTGAAGAACTTAGCATCTGTGGAAAAACTGGGCTAGAGAAAAAAAAAGCTGAGCGGTCCTAAGAAAACCGTTATATCCAAAGTCCAGAAAAATAAATCAAGACTGTGATCTTTTATACCTATTACATTAATAAGAAATGTAGCCACTGTTAATGACCATTTACCTTAGATCCTGAGATGGCTTCCTGAGATCATGTCCCCAAGTTTAGCACGGGACCCCAAATAGCTTATGCTCAATAAATGTTTGTGGAATGACAAAACAATATAGATGTGTGGCTGATGATAAGCATGGTCATGATGAAAGTGATGTTGGAACAAGAGGGGAAGAATGGCAAGAGATGAATCATCATTTGGAAGAAAACGCGTCTGGATTCACTTCTTCAACTCAGGCACTTCTACTCTCTCCAGATTCAATTCTAAGGTTAGATTCCAAAAATCCAATTTTGCATTTATGGCTTCGGCAGAGTCTTCAGATACAGTAAGTCTCAGCGCCAATGCCTGAGGGTCCAGGATCTTCTTCTGGAGGCTTCTTATCCTCTTTCTCTGTCTCTACCTTCTCCTTTTGGGATTCAGATTCAGACTCCCCTTCAGACTCAGATTTTGTATCCATCTTCTACACCCACACTACTTCCTCTTTGTGTCTTCTTTGTTCAACTCCTTTGCTTTATTTTGAAGGTTCTTTTGCACCTCTTTACAGGTATATAACAATTTATTGAAGTCTTTTTTAAAGGCCAAACTTCGATACGGGAAAGGATCCCTATCCTTTGCAGCATCAATGAGGTCTGAGGCCTGGCATAAGAAAGCATTCAGTTTCCTTAGATTCATCTTTACCTCTAGTTCCAGGGTCTTGTCTTCTTCCATATTTATTGATACAGACTCTCTTTCAGTTATGAACAAAGCTTGAAACTTGAGCACCTCATTAATTTCCCCCTGTTCGATATCAATTAATTTAAAGTCCATCCGTGTTGCAGACTCCATGATTTTTGCAACTTCTTCATTAGCTCTAGGGAAACATGCATAATCATTCACAACATCATCCAAAAGTTTCCACCAGGCTTTATTAAGAGCAGCTGGTCTTATATCATCCATTGACTCTTTTATCACTACCAAAGCATCAGCAACGTTGTACTGTTGCCATGTTCCTCTCAAAGTAAGACAAGGGTTTTTTTCAATACAGTCAACAAAGTGGTCAAACATACGCTTGGTGTAATACCTCCTGAATGCTTCAATTATACCCTGATCCAAGGGCTGAAGACAGCTAGTGCCTTCCAGGGGGAGAAACACAGTATCAACATTAAGATGAGCAACCAAAAATGAGTCTGGGCGACTGGGACCTCTGTCCAAAATTAGCAACACTCTGAACTCAAGATTTTTTTTCTATTAAATAACTCCCAGCCTGATGAATCAAACAATTATGAAACCGATCCAAAAAGGGGGCAGCAGTTTGGGGTGTGAACTCCAGAATACAGGAAGGCGGTTTTTATCTTTTTCCAAAAGACATGTGGGATTAGGGTCTTTACAAAGCAGCAATGGTTTTATCATTTGGTCACTGGCGGCACTGGCACCAAAAAATGAGGGAAATCCTGTCCTTAGCTTCCTCTAAGCTTTCCGGATTTTGGTCTCTTTCCCTAAAAGTACGTGGAGGCATGCACTGCCAAAACTGGCTCATCTCCTCGGCATCGAAGACCCGTTGAGGCACATAGCTCTGATCAGCCTCTGGAGTTGTTTGGACGTACTTGGATGCCGACTGGGCAGTCAGCGCTTCTTCCCCTCCCATCGACCTCGAATTTCGCAGACTGTGGCGATTTCTAAACTTCTCAAACCATCCCTTGCTCCCATGAAACTTATCCGGGCTGCCCTTCCCAGTCGTTTCCACCCGCTGCTTGTAAATGCGTTTGGCCTGGCTGCAGACGGCCTTCAGCGTCGGAGGCCGCCCCGCTATGGTCTGGGCCTCCACCCAAAAAGGTTAACTCCGTCTCCAACTTCTCGATGTTTACGTGCCGGGGAATGCACCGCACCTTGGAGCGGAGAGGCGACACAGTCTCCATGCCGGCCCTGATGGCCTTCGCGTTTCTCCTAATGGTGCGCACGGTCTATTCGTTGACGCCCAACAGGGGCCCCACGTGGGTTTTACTCACGCCTTCTTCCAGCTTCTCGCGAATTTTCATCTTGTCTTCCAGAGGTATGACCCTCCACCTCCTCTGGATTCGTGTCTGGCCAGGGAGCAATATGCCCAATCGCCTCGGCTCCGCCTGGGGTGGCCTCGGCCGCCGCCGCCACCGCAGCCGACAGCCTGTGGCTTTGGGGCCCAGAGGCCGCCCGCGAGGCCATTTAAGCTTCTGTGGGTCCTCATCGTCACCACTCCGCTTGCCGGGCATTTGACGCGCCTTCGCTCTGGAAGGGAAATACGCAAGGCGACCGGAAAGTCAGCCTGCGGGACCCACCGAGCGGCGCCCACGATGACGCCCCGCCGCCACCCCGCAACCACCGGCAACAGTTGGCTCGGCCCTTGACGGCCCCTGTCTCGCGAGGCTTGGCGGCACCCCAGGCGCTCGCGCTGCCCGCCGGCCCCATATCGCTATTGGCGCGGCCGGGGCAGCTTGCGGCGGCGGCCGAAAGCCCGGGAAGGGAGGCTGCGCCCCGCAGATCTCGCGAGGCTCGGAGAGGCGCGCCGCGAGCCGGGAGTGTGCGGCCGCGGGAGCCCCCGCTGGAGGTGCACGATGGCGGCCCAGGCGCTGGCGCTGCTGAGGGAGGTGTCGCGGCTGGAAGCGCCCCTGGAGGAGCTGCGCGCGCTTCAGTCGGTGCTGCAGACCGTGCCGCTCAGCGAGCTCCGCGAGCAAGCGGCGGAACTGCGCCTCGGCCCGCTTTTCTCCCTGCTCAACGAGAACCATCGGTGAGGCGACCCCAATGGAGGTCGAGGAGACGAGGGTGGCTGGGAGGAGGGGACGGCTTTCCCCGGTCGCGGGGAGGCTTAAAACTCGCTGACACTTTAGCGGAAAGGACCCTGGGCCGGGAGGCCAGACACAGGGCTCAAGCCCAGCCTGTGAGGTGTGCCCGCTTCACTGCCTCATCCTTGAAATAGGAATTGGAGAGGGAAAGCGCGGTTGCTCACCGAGAAAGAGGCGCCGCAATATTCGCGTACAGGTTGGCGACGTTTGTCGTCTTAAGAGGGCCTGTCCTGGCACTTTGGCAAGATCCATCAACATTTTAAATTTGCGTTGTCTTTTGATCCATAGGCAGTGAACACGCAGGCATGCTCGCACTCAAAATGTACTGTATGTATAAGGATAGTCGTAACAGAAGTGACAGCAAAAAACTAGCAACAACCTGAATGTCCATTAAAAGGGAATCGTAAATAAATTGTGCTACATTGCTATATCACCCTGTGCCGCTATTAGAAAAACTAAGGTAGATCTATATATGGGGACGTGGGAAAAACTCTAATATATGTTGTTGAACGGAAAAAGAAAATTGTAGGAGTTTATGATCCCATTATATGTAATGTTTTTAAGTCCCCCCCCCACCCCCCAGGCTAGTATGGCATTGAGAATATCTGGAAGGTACAGCAGAAACTATTAATATAAAAGTGGGATTTCGGATGACAACTTTTTTCATTTTAGGCCCATCTGTAGTGTTTGATTAAAAAGCACTTTGCGGTTGATCGTTTGATAATTTAAAAACCGTTGAACAATGTTTGGGATCCAGAAATGTAAAAGTGACAAGGTAATAAAGTCGCTGGATCAACACTGGATGATTCCAGGGGGCTTTCTTGCCTATAACTTTCTGAGATTCCTCCCTTTTTTTAATACATGTTCCCCTTCATGCAGTCCATTAGTTAACATTGTTCAGTTCCGCCTATGAAATCTCTTCTTTTCTGTCCTGTTTAATTTAGGCCCTCGTCTTCACCCTCTTGCTAGGTCTGGTGCATTAGTCTGACTTCTCATTACGTTTAAGCTTCCTTTGCCAGCGTGCCCTTCCCATACTGCAACCACAGTGAACTTCTTGGATCATTTGACTCATATTTTTTGCATGGTCTCCCATTGTCTACAGTATAGAATCATGGCTTCTTTTTCTGGCATTTGGGCCCTTACCTTGTATTTCCATCCTCCTTTTCCCAGCCTCATCTTTTCCCTCTGTTCCTCTACAGGTACTTCATCTGCTTCAGCTACCATGTGGCACCATTTACTTTCCCTTGAGCATGACTTGGCACTTTCCTGTGTACATGCCAGTCCTTCTAATGAAATGCCCTCCCTCCGTCCAAATTCTGTCCATTCTTTAAAGCCCAGGTCAAGTGCCATCTCCTCCAAAATGTTTTACTCGGCCACTCCAGTTTCAAGCGACTGGTCCTCAGATCTCCTGAGAGATATTATCATTATTTCTGTTAATGGTACTTGCCACTGTTGCGTTATATTATAGTTCTTTATGTGGTTATTTCTAGTTTGAAAATTCTTTAAAGGCAGGGGCCATACTTTGTTCATCTCTACGTCCCTCTTAGGATGCAGCACATAGTATAATATACGCTGCATAAAAGATTAGATTCATAAATTTTCAAGAGGCCACTTTATATCATGGATCAGGAAAATTTCAAAAGTCCTACCATAAGTTAACGCCAGAGATACAGTAGGAGCTGAAATGAATGGGAGTTTGTAGAATGAGGTCCATGGAGGACGTGTTTTACCAAATGAAGGAGCCGTGCCGTAGGAGACAATTTGAATGGAAATTGGCAGACAGGGTAATTCAGAATGGGGTACATAGTAGATACCAATTGCAATTTGTGGGAATAATTCTTCTGCAGATAGTAGATGGGCAGTCTTGAGATCTATTTCTATTATCCTGCCTCAACTACCCAGGTTCCTATATATTGGTTTAGAATCTGATCTCATAGATACAAATCTAGAATCTTGACGAGAGTTTTTATGAGAGAAAGTAAGTTCTAAGACTACTGCTTTACAACGTGGAGACTGTAAATTATTAACTCTTTGGCTTTTTGGTATAAAGGACCACATGTGGCCTGAAATTTGTGCACTATACAGTTTAACCTATGGCTGCTTTAAAAAGCAGGGGGGGGGGCACCTGGGTGGCTCAGTCGGTTAAGCATCCGACTTCAGCTCAGGTCACGATCTCACAGTCCATGAGTTCTAGCCCCACATTGGGCTCTGTGCTGACAGTTCGGAGCCTGGAGCCTGCTTCAGATTCTGTCTCCATCTCTCTGCCCCTGCTCTCTCTCTGTCTCTCTCTCAAATATTAAAAAAAAAAAAAATTTTAAGCTTTATTGAGATATAATTTACGTAAAATAAACTGCACATAATGAAATATACAATTTGACAGGTATCAACATATGTCTATACCCATGAAACCATCACCACAATCAAGATAGCAAAGCTATCTCTGAGCCCCAGAAGTTTCCTTGTGCCTCTTTGTTGAATCCCTTTTCACCTCAGCCAGGCAACCACCGATCTCTATAGATGAGTTTGCCTTTTTTTTAAGAGTTCTATACAAATGGAATCCTACAGTATGTACTCGGGCTTCTTTCACTCATCATTTTATTTTCTTCAATATAAACAAAATTTATTCAGTAACAGAAAATTGCTTCTGTGCAGTTTCTCGTGTACTATGTTTTTTTTAAATTTTTTTTATTTTTTAACGTTTATTTATTTTTGAGACAGAGAGAGACAGATCACGAATGGGGGAAGGTCAGAGAGAGGGAGACACAGAATCTGAAACAGGCTCCAGGCTCTGAGCTGTCAGCACAGAGCCTGACACGGGGCTCAAACTCACGGACCGCGAGATCATGACCTGAGCCGAAGTCGGACGCTTAACCGACTGAGCCACCCAGGCGCCCCAACGTGTACTATGTTTTAACATAAAGGGGATATTTTACAATTATAAGCATCTGGTGACAGATTCATAGCTGTTAGTGACAGCAGAAGCTTCTAAATTAGTGTCCCGTTTTTTGAGTTTACTAATTTTTCTTAAACAAAGTAATTATGATTGTTTAAAACCATGGTCCTAACAGACCCATATGAGGAAAGCATACTGTCTGAAAAGAATACAAAATAAAATGTAAAATAAAAAGTATTTAGAATTATTTCATAAACAGAATTATTTGATTTGTTATTTCTTCTGAGAAAATTATCTTTGTGGGGAGCCTGGGTGGCTTAGTCAGTTAAGCGTTCAGCTTCGGCTCAGGTCATGATCTCATGGTTCGTGAGTTCAAGCCCTGCGTCGGGCTCTCTGCTGTCATTGCGGAGCCCACTTCGGATCCTCTGTCTCCTTCTCTCTGTGTCCCTCCCCGGCTCATGTGCACACTCTCTCTCTCTCAAAAACACACATGAAAGGGGCGCCTGGGTGGCTCAGTCGGTTAAGCAGCCGACTTCGGCTCAGGTCATGATCTCGTGGTCCATGAGTTCAAGCCCCGCGTCAGGCTCTGTGCTGACAGCTCAGAGCCTGGAGCCTGTTTCAGATTCTGTGTCTCCCTTTCTCTGCCCCTCCCCCGTTCATGCTCTGTCTCTCTCTGTCTCAAAGATAAATAAACGTTAAAAAAAAAAAATTAAAAAAAAAAAGTTTAAAAAAAAACACATGAAAAAAATTCACTCCTCGTTTTAAACTTTATGTGGTGTGGGTGAATACTTCATTCATTTTTATTTCTGAGTAGTAGTCCCTTGTATGAATGTACCACAGTTTGATTATATTACAAATTACACTACTGTGAACATTTGTGACAAGTCTTTACGTAGACAAATTCTTTCTTTTCTCTTTGAGTTAATACCTAGGAGTGAAATGGATGGCTCATATGATAGGTGTATGTTTAACTTTTTAACAAGCTGCCTGTTTTCCCAAATGATTGTACCATTTTACATTCCCATTAGCACCGTATGAGAGTGGATTATAGGCCTAAATATAAAACCTAAAAAACTATAAAACTTCTGGAAGAAAACCTAGGAAAGAATTTCCGTGACCTTGGGTTGATGAAAGATTTCTTTGATGTGACACCAGAAGCATGATCCATAGAAGGAAAAATTGATAAATTTGACTTAATCAAAATTAAATACTCTGCTCTTCAAAGGTCAAAGTTAAGAGTGAAAAGGCAAATTACAGATGGAGAAGAATCTTAGTGAAGAATATATAACAAGGAAAGAATCCATCTTAAAAAATGGGCAAAGTATTTGAACAAGAAGATATATGGATGGCAAATAAGCACATGAAAAGATACCCAACGTCATTAGTCACTAGGGAAATGCAAATTAAAATTACAATAACAGGGGCTCCTGGGCGGCACAGTCGGTTGAGCATCTGACTTTGGCTCAGGTCATGATCTGACAGCTCGTGAGTTCGAGCCCCGCGTCTGGCTCTGTGCTGACGGCTCGGAGCCTAGAGCCTGCTTCGGATTCTGTGTCTCCCTCTCTCTCTGTCCCTACCCCACTCTCATTCTGTCTGTCTCTCTCAAAAATAAATAAGCATTAAAAAAAATAATATATAAAATAAAATTACAATAACAGAGGCAATTCAAGTATCTATCAGCAGATAAATGGATAGACAAAGGGTGGTATATACATACAATGGAGTATTATTCGGCCTTAAAAAGGAAGGAACTCCTGACAGACTACCACATGGAGGAAACTTGAAGGCATCATGCTAGGTGAAATAAGCCAGTCACAGAAGGACAAATGCTAGGATTCCACTTAGATGAGGCACCTAGGGTAGTCACACTCACTGAGATGGAGAGTAGAATGGTGGTTGCTAGGGGCTCAGGGAAGGGGAGAAAGGGAAGTTTATGGTTTGTTTGTTTTTTTTTAATTTTTTTTCATTTATTTATTTTTGAGAAACAGAGTGAGACAAAGCGTGAGCGGGGGAGGGGCAGAGAGAGAAGGAGACACAGAATCTGAAGCAGGCTCCAGGCTCTGAGCAAGCGGTCAGCACAGAGCCAATGCGGGCCTCGAACCCACAAACTCTGAAATCATGACCTGAGCCGAAGTCGGACGCTCAACCGACTGAGCCACCCTGGCGCCCCGGGAAGTTTGTGTTTAATAGATACAGAGTTCCCACTGGGAAGATGAAAAAGTTGTGGAGATAGATACTAGTGATGGTTGCACAACGTGAATGAACCTTAGTGCGCAGAACTATACATTAAGAAATGGATAGGAGTGCCTGGGTGGCTCAGTCAGTTCAGCGTCCAACTTTGGCTCAGGTCATGATCTCACGGCTCGTGGGTTTGAGCCCCGTGTAAGGCTCTGCACTGACAGCTCGGAGCCTGCTTTGGATTCTGCATCTCCCTCTCTCTCTGCCCCTCCCCCCTTGTGCTCACTCTCTCTCTCTCTCCCAAAAATAAATACATAAACATTTTTTTAAATGGTTAAAATGGTAAATTTCATGGTATATATAGTCACGGTTTTTTTTGTTTTGTTTTTTTTTTAATTTTTTTTTTCAACGTTTTTTATTTATTTTTGGGACAGAGAGAGACAGAGCATGAACGGGGGAGGGGCAGAGAGAGAGGGAGACACAGAATCGGAAACAGGCTCCAGGCTCCGAGCCATCAGCCCAGAGCCTGACGCGGGGCTCGAACTCACGGACCACGAGATCGTGACCTGGCTGAAGTCGGACGCTTAACCGACTGCGCCACCCAGGCGCCCCAGTCACGGTTTTTAAAAAAGGGAAAGTGGGGTGCCTGAGTGGCTCAGTCAGTTAAGCGTCAGACTTCGGCTCAGGTCATGATCTCATGGTTCACGGGTTCCAGTGCCGCATCGGGCTCTGTGCTGACAGCTCAGAGCCTGAAGCCTGCTTCATAGATTCTGTCTCCCTCTCCCTCTGGCCCTCCCCCTCTCATACTCTGTCTCTCTCTCTCTCTCAAAAATAAATTAAAAGAAAAAAAAACGTTAAAAAAATAAGGAAAAGAAACCCATAACCATTAACAGTCACTCTCCATTCCTCTTCTCTGCCCCTGCCCCAGCCCCTGGCCACCGGGAATCTGCTTTCTGTCTTTATGGATTTGTCTGTTCTGGACAATGATATAAATGGAATCATCATCAAAAGGAAGCCTTTTCTGTTCTGGCTTCTTTCACTTAGCATAGTATTTCCAAACTTTATCCATGTTGTATAATATTCCACTGTATGGATAAAATTATCCACTCATTAATTTATGGACATTTGGGGTGTTTCTATTGCTATGAACATTCACGTACAAATTTTTGTGTGGACGTATGGTCTCAATTTTCTTGGGTATAAACATTCTTAATTATTTCCTTAGGTGCAGTTATACAAAATGCAACCCCTAGGTTATAAGAAATTTGCTCATTTTTAAAGCTTTTGTTATGTATTGCTTAACCGACTTCTAGAAAGGTTGTATTGGTTTAATTGTATACTCCTATTAGCAGTACATGAGTGCCTATGGTACTGCCCATTAAGAGAAAAGGAAGTATTCTTTTTTTTATTTTTTTGTGTTTATTCATTTTTGAAAGACAGAGAGAGACAGAGCACAAGCAGGGGTGGGACAGAGAGAGAGGGGGACACAGAATCTGAAGCAGGCTCCAGGCTCTGACCTGTCAGTCAGCACAGAGCCCTACGCGGGGCTCGAACTCACCAACGGTGAGATCATGACCTGAGCCGAAGCTGGATGCTCAACCGACTGAGCCACCCAGGTGCCCCGAAAAGGAAGTTATTCTTAAAACACCTTTTATATCTACAACTAGTAGTCATCAAGGTGTGATTAATTTACCTCTTTAATTGCTCCTGAATCTCTTCCCTCTTCTCCATCCCCCCTGCTAGTCCCTTGTTTCACTTCTTCATCACCTGCCTTCTGACTGAAAAATTCTTTCTCTAACTTATACAGAGTGATTTCCTCAAGTCAGATCTCATCATGTTACTTCTTGGCTTAAAACCACTTGATGGCTTGCCATTGCCTTGTGCAAAGAGTCTGAATTCTGTAGCATGACAAAAAATGGCCTATCAGAATCTGGCTTCTGTGCATCTTTCTTATTTCATTTCTTGCCATTCATCCTTCCCCTTTTACCTTCTTCCCACTCCTCTCCCATTCTTATCCCAGTCATATGGAGCTTCTTATACTTCCTTGAATGTATAACCCTATCTCTGTCCTCTGTGCCTTTTATGTTGTCCCTCTACCTAGAACACCTTTGTCCTCCTAGATAATTCCCACTTTTTTTTTAAATTAAGCTCAGGTATTACCCCTTGGGGAGGCCTCCCTGAACGCTGTGTTCTTTTTTGAGCTCCCACGGCTTCCTACCCTAACCTATAGCATTTGTCCACCTGGATTATAGTTGCTTTTCTGTTTTTCTGTGTTTTCCATTAGACTATGCTCATTGAGTCTAGAGTATATATATTATCCTTCTTTGTAGCCCCAGCGCAAGCATGGCACATAATAGATAGTAAATCTTTAATAAATTAGTAGAAGCTAGTGTTTTAAAGGGAGGTCTGTGTGTAAGTGATCCTCATTGAGCCAGTCTTCAGATATTAATAGGTTGTTACTTCCTACCTTGCAGGGCACAAATTAATGAGATCTGTGATGTCTCCTTTAGGGAACAGACCACTTTGTGTGTATCCATTCTGGAGAGATTGCTCCAAGCTGTGGAGCCAGTTCACGTGGCCCGGAACCTCAGGGTTGACCTTCAGAGGGGACTGACTCACTCCAATGATTCCGTAAAAATTCTCACTCTGTCCCAGGTATGAAATTTTACTAGCACATAATAAAGGAGCTGACATTTACTGACCACCTGCTCTGGACCAGGCTGTACGCTGGGTGCCAAAGACAGAAGGATGAAGAAAATATGATCTCTCTCTGTCCCTAAGAAGTGTCTATTCTAGTGTGCATGGCTAACTAACCAGGAGGAATAAGCTAAAGTAAGAAGTTCTACCAAGTATTATCTGAAATAGTCATTCATCAAATACTGACTGATCCTTTTAATGCCAGGCATTGTACCGTATACTCTTAAAGCTACCAAGATAAATAAAGCCTATTTCTTTCCTTCAAAGAACTCCTAGTCTAGAGAAGGTATTGCCATGTTAGGTCTTATTATAGTGGCATGAAAAAGTACTGTTGTGAAGGTCACTAAACCAAGAAATTGAGACAGTAACTCCTGTCACCCAGATAACCAAAATACCCTACTATTTGGGAAAAGAGCTGCTGCTGAGGAGTATCTTGTTGAGATGTTAGGACCCGAGCAGTTACTTACCCAGTAGGTTTTCAAGTACTGTTTTTTCTTTTCTCCTCTAGAAGTGTTAATTCAATAAAAAGGCAGAAAGTAATTGATTTTTCTTTGACCATTTATGTGCCAGACACTGTAATACATGCTTTTCCTATTTAGTCTCATTTAATCTTCATAACAATCCTACAATTAAGTATTCTCATTTTATAGATAAGAAATTAAGTTCAAAGAAGTTAATTTGCTAGTTGATGGAACTAGCATTTGTATTATTTTCTCTCACTGAAATGTCTCAACTCCTTATCTACCATTTATTTTTTTTTTCTTTCTTTTCAATAATGTGACTATACCCATAAGTGTGTTCAGCTTTAATGAATTTGGGTCATTTGGAATTTTTAATGGCTTGTCTTATACCTGTAATCTGTAACCCCTAAAATAACAGCACACTAAGGGAATTTCTGATTACTTTTTTATTTCAGGTCGGAAGAATTGTTGAAAATTCTGAGGCTGTTACTGAGATTCTAAATAATGCTGAATTACTAAAACAAATTGTTTATTGTATTGGTGGAGACAATCTGTCTGTAGCTAAAGCGGTGAGTCACCTAGAACCATCAGCTTAAACATGCACCGTATCCTGAAAAACAAAGAAAGACCTTCTGGACTGAGAGGTGAAAGTTGAGTACGGATGATTTGTATAGTTGTTTTCACAACCTCATGTAGATGGTGTCAGATACGTAAAAAATGTTGAACAAATACCAGTAAACCCTTTCCTTTTTTCTAGACTAAGCATATCTAAATTATCCGTCATAGAGCTTGTATTAGGTTGCTTGATAAGGAAAAAAAAATGTACATAATCTGTTTTCTATAGGCAATACTATGTGTCTTTTTCAGTTTTAAATAATGATAGCTAAAACATAGCGAATGGTCATTGGGGAAGATGCATTCCATACACCGATTTCACATCGATATCATGAAGTAGATACTAATATTCTGCATGTTTATGACTTAAGAGATGTTTTCTTTCCTTATAAGGCCATTAAATCCCTGTCAAGAATATCATTAACCCAGGCTGGACTGGAGGCTTTGTTTGAAAGCAATCTGCTGGATGATTTGAAAAGTGTAATGAAAACAAATGACGTTGTTCGGTACAGAGTGTATGAGGTAAGACTAAAAGCATACTTCCTGATGCCTACAATTCAGAATGCACTAGAGCTTCCACTGGAAGGCAAGATGGCTTGTTTACCATGCATTTACTGAGTATGTGGTCTGTGTTAGGCTCTGTATTTGACGCTGGAGATGTCGGGGTGAGCTCCCAGCCTAGTGTGTGAAACAGTCATGTGAAAAATATTTACAGTACAGTATATTAACTACTATAATAGAGTAGATAACATTAAAACTAGACTTTGAAATCATTACAGTAGGTAGATGAAGAAATGGCTCTTATTTGCACCCACTTTGTGCTTAGTATGGTGCTAAATCTCCACATATATTGTCTTTGACTTTTACAGTAAACCACATACGTTATTACTGTTAACCTCACTGCTGATGGAATAGCTGACCCAGACCACACAGTTAATAGGCTGCATATTCAAAATGAACCCTTGACTGTCTAATTCCCTGTTCAAAACACTTTCTTACTTTGCGTGTCTTAACACCATCCTAACCCGGTTTCCCTTCTGCCTCTCTAGCTGTTTCATCTTAGTCTCCTGGCTCATTATCCTCAATTGAGCTTTTAATTGTTGAAGTTCATAAAAGTAAATTCCCAAACCCTGTTCTCACTGTATATTCATGTCCAGGCGATTTTGTTCATCTTATGATTTCAGTTCCTATCTGAATGAGATGACTCCATAAACCAACCCAGACCTCTCTTCCTTTTTCTTTTAAGTTTATTTATTTATTTTGAGAGAGAGAGCGCAAGAGTGAGTGAGCAAGCAAAATTGGGGAGGGGGAGAGGGAGAGGGAGAATCCGAAGCAGGTTCCCCATTCAGCACAGAGCCCAACACAGGGTTCGAACCCACGAACCACGAGATCATGACTTGAGCCAAAACCAAAAGTCAGATGCTCAACTGACTAAGCCACCCAGGTGCCCACCCCCAGACCTCTCTTCTTAACTCAGACCCTCATGTTCAGCCGCTTACTCAGTGTTCCCCCTTTGGACCTAGGTATTCTAGGTCCCTCACACTCATGCTCCAACCAAACTCCTAAGCTTCTTAACCCAGCCCATTCTCCAATAAAAAAACAACAGCAACAAATTAGCCCTGTGTCACAGTCAGCATGGTTGGGTATTAGAACTTGAGCTTATTCTCTGTGAGACCCTGTTTTCCCTGCCACATATCCATTAGGTCATCGTATTGTGCCGGTTTTACTTACATCCATGTGCTTGTCTTCCTTGGTATAATCACCACCGCCCTAGTCTAAGCTATCAGTATCTCACACCTGGACTACTGTTGTATTTGCATCTCACCTGGTCTCATCCATTTTTGGCACCACTGGTCTATTTTCAGACGCAGTCAGGATGATCTTCTAAAAATTCAAATCTAGGGCCACCTGGGTGGCTCAGTCGGTTAAGCAACTGACTTCGGCTCAGGTCATGATCTCACAGTTTGTGAGTTCAAGCCCTGTGTCGGGCTCTGTGCTGACAGCTCAGAGCCTGGGGCCTGTTTCGGATTCTGTCTCCCTCTCTCTTTGCCCGTCCCCCACTCGCACTCTGTCTCTCTCTCTCTCTCTCTCTCTCTCCCTCAAAAATAAATAAATATTTTTAAAATATTTTAAAAGTAAGTAAATAATAAATAAAAATTCAAATCTGGTTCTATCATTCCTCTGCTGAAAACCCTTCAGTGCCCTATATCTCTCAGTAAGCCCTCAGGACATACTTGTGGAATGAGTAAGTAAATGACTGACTGATAGAATGTATGAATGGAATGATTTTTAGCAGTCTTATCGCTCATTCAGGCTTTTGTACCCTGATTTATGGATTGATGATTTAAGGGAGAGAAAAAAAAAAGCACAGCTACAACCAGACATAATGGAGTATTTCTGTGCCAAAACAATTTCTCACAGGTTCAATGAGATTTTTCCAGTCGTGGAGACAAATAATGGATTTTTTTAAAAAATTCAGTTATATAAAGTACCTAGTCCTGTGTTTAATTTAAAATGAGATCTAACAGGTTTGGGCTGTTTTGACCTTTCAGCTTTTTCTGTTTTTTTCTTCCAGTTAATTGTGGAGATTTCTTCTGTGTCACCAGAATCTTTAAACTACTGTACCACCAGTGGATTGGTAACCCAGCTTCTCAGAGAGCTGACTGGGGAGGATGTGCTGGTCAGGTGTGTTGACTGAGAGAGTTCTTAAAGCAAAATGTCTTCTTTGAGAGGTCCGGGGAGCAGCTTTGGGACTTAGGGCAATCTTCCCTATTAGAACCTGGACCTGGGTTACAATCTCTTGACCACTGTCCTAAAGAAGGGGCCTTTAGAAAAAGCTCAGGTTATTCGTGACAATATACTAAAACTTAGGAGAGCCGCCCATGACAATCTACTTTAGGTTAACTGTGTTCCCTGTCCTTGGACATGTGTACTTTTGCAGTCACATGATAACTGCCATTTTGTATTACTTAATATGTTATCTTACACATTTTTGGTTTTGTTAAATAATAGCACTATGGCATGATGGAAGAAACATGGGCTTTTGAAAATGAGCAAGACTTAGGCTTGCATGCATTTCTGCTACTTATTAGCTTTTGACCTTGAACAGATTATTGTAACCTTTCTACACCTCCATTTCCTCTTCTCTCAAATGGAACAGTAACAGCTCTAAAGAAGATATGATGATTGGAGCGCCTGGGTGGCTCAGTCAGCTAAGCGTCTGACTTCAGCTCAGGTCATGATCTCGCAGTTGACGAGTTTGAGACCCACATCGGGCTCTGTGCTGACAGCTCAGAGTCTGGAGCCTGCTTTGCATTCTGTGTCTCCCTCTCTCTCTGCTCCTCCGCCACTCGCACTCTGTGTGTGTGTCTCTCTCTCTCTAGAATAAATAAAAACATTAAAAAAAAAAAAAAAAGAAGATAATGGGGATTAAATGAATTGGCCAAAGAGCCAATACATTGGGTGACATAGGTCCTTAAAGAAATATTAATTCTAGTCTCTTCACTCCCAGCCCTCTACTCCCTAAGTCCCATTTAATATCTGCCAATGTTACCTTGTTGATATTCCACAGTTTACTAATACATCCTCACTGTTGAACACTTGGTTTGCTTCAAGTATTTTGCTATTTTTGTGCACACAGGTTTTTGTTTTCCTTACGTGATTTTCTGAAATTTTTTTTAATGTTTATTTATTTTTGAGAGAGAGCACAAGCAGGGAAGGAGCAGAGAGAGAGGGAGACAGAGAATCCAAAGCAGTCCGAGCTGTTAGCACAGTGTGTGACACAGGACTCAAACCCATGAGCCATGAGATCATGACCAGAGTCAAAGTCATACACTAAACTGACTGAGCCACCCAGGCGCCCCTCCTTATGTGATTTTCTGATTGTTATGTTTTTTAAATGTGACTGAATTTGTTCAACTCATATGTATAAATCAGTCACGAGTTACACTGTTTAAAGCATTTGGGTTACATTGTTTCAAAGCATTCCTAATAAGGAAATTAATTTTTAAGAGTTTTTTTAGCCTTATATCAAATTTTGTAACGTAGAAAAAAAAACCTGCAAATCATCTGTTAAAATACCTTAAGGTCAACTATAAAAATACTTTTAAAAATTATTTGTGGAAATTTGATCACAGGTACCTATTACATGATACCAAGAATTTTTATCAATTTTTAAAATATGAGGACATGGCATTATAATTGTGTAAGGAACTGTTCATATTTTTTAAAGGTGCATACTGAAGTATGCAGGGATAAATGGCAAGTTGACTAGAATTTGATTTAAAATAATTCAGCAAAATAAAAATTAAAAAAAAATCTTTTAAGAAGTTGCTCTATTTTAGTGGAAACAATAATGGGCCTCAAGTCAAAAGTCAAAATTTAAACTCTGCCTTGTAGTGACAATGTGATTCTGGACAAATCACTGTAGCTTTCTCATTCTTGTGGCCCCATCTGAAAAGTAGCCAGGATTACTGACTTTTAGATTAAAAGAATTAAGTAATACATCCTATGAAAGCAATTTATAAACTATGTTAATCGTATGCAAAATTTTGGCATTTTAGAGCCACCTGTGTAGAAATGGTGACATCACTGGCGTATACTCAACATGGACGACAGTACCTTTCTCAAGAAGGAGTAATTGATCAGATTTCTAATATAATTGTTGGGGCAGATTCAGACCCTTTCTCTAGCTTCTATCTGCCAGGTAAGAAATACTGATTTCTGTGAAAATAATGGTGCATATTTTGTGTCTGAGTTATCTCTGACAAGAGAGGCCAGAGATTATTTTCTGTAGAGCAGATCCCTGTACATTTTTTTTTTAATTCTTTTTAATGTTTATTTATTTTTGACAGAGCACATGCATGCGCATGAGCGGGGGAGGGGCAGAGAGAGAAGGAGACACAGAATCCGAAGCAGGCTCCAGGCTCTGAGCTGTCAGCACAGAGTACAGTGCAGGGCTTGAACCCACGAGCTGTGAGATCATGACCTGAACTGAAGTTGGATCCCTAACTGACTGAGCGACCCAGGCGCCCCTAGAGCAGGTCCCTTTAGATGATACCCATAGCCCCTTGATGAGATGGAATATATTGCCCTGGGAGTCATGTATTGTTGAATCTGATTTTCTGGAAATACCATTGCTGTTTTGAGTATTAGGATAGTTTCCTTTGAACCTCAGTCAAAAGCAACATAAATTAAAATGCTATTAATGGGACGACTGGGTGGCTCAGTTGGTTAAGTGACTGACTTCGCTCAGGTCATGATCTCACAGTCCGTGGGTTCGAGCCCCACATCATGCTCTGTGCTGATGGCTCAGAGCCTGGAGCCTGCTTCAGATTCTGTGTCTCCCTCTCTCTCTCTGCCCCTCCCCTGCTTGCACTCTGTTTCTCTCTCAAAAATAAATAAACATTTAAAAAAAAACTTTTTTAATACTACTAATGACACAGTATATTTCACAAATTCATCAAATCTCTGTCGGAATCTTTAATATAGGATCTACTCTAGCCATTCTGTTGTAGGACATGGTTAATTAGTTTTCCTTGAGCACTTGCAGAAATTGGAAATTTATTCCTTCCTTAAGTAGCCTAGCTTACTTCATTGATGAGCATCTCTGTTTAAAAATTTCCTGGGGTGGGACACATGGTTGGCTCAGTAGTCTGACTGGCTCAGGTCATGATCTCATGGTTCATGGGTTCGAGCCCTGTGTCAGGCTCTGTGCTGACAGAATGGAGCCTGGAGCCTGCTTCAGATTCTGTGTCTCCCTCTCTCTGCCCCTCCTGTGCTCACGCTCTGCCTCTCTCTCTCAAAAATAAACATTAAAAAAAATTTTTTTTTTTTTTAATTTGTTCCTAATACTCCGAACTTGCCTTCCTCTAATTTATATCCAGTCGTCCTTGTTCTTTGCTCTTCCTCTTGTGTATGGCAGTGCTTCAGTATTTGAGCCCAGCTCCATTGACACCCTGGGGTTTCTGTTCTCAGGACCACATATCACAGGTCCTTCGGTATCTCCTAATGGTCTGATTTCTAGGTAATAGAGTACAATGCATAACCATTCTCCCCTTCCTGGCCTGTAGTTTATTACTGTCCGTATGAAAACATAGGGCCCAAATTTTATGTGGCCTTCCTTCTCTATTAATGTATATTCTTGTAGGGCACATGGGTGGCTCAGTCGGTTAAATGTCCTACTCTTGATCTTGGCTTAGGTCATGATCTCATGGTTAGTGAGACTGAGCCCTGTGTTGGGCTCTGAGCAGACAACACAGAGCCTGTTTGGGATTCTGTCTTTCCTCGCTCTCTTCCCTCCCCCACTCCAGTGCTCGTGCACTCTCTCAAAAATAATTAACATTTTTTAAAAAACGTATATTTTGGGGTGCCTGGGTGGCTCAGTCGGTTAAGTGTCCGACTTCGGCTCAGGTCATGATCTCACGGTCCGTGAGTTCGAGCCCCGCGTCAGGCTCTGTGCTGACCGCTCAGAGCCTGGAGCCTGTTTCAGATTCTGTGTCTCCCTCTCTCTCTGATCCTCCCCTGTTCATGCTCTGTCTCTCTCTGTCTCAAAAATAAATAAACGTTAAAAAAAAATTTTTTTTTAAATAAAAATAAAAAACGTTATTTTTGGACATTTCTTCAGGGTTTGTGAAGTTTTTTGGAAACCTGGCTATCATGGATAGTCCTCAACAGATCTGTGAGCGTTATCCTGTCTTTGTGGAAAAAGTCTTTGAAATGACAGAAAGTCAGGACCCCACCATGATTGGCGTAGCAGTGGACACAATCGGAATCCTGGGATCCAATGTTGAAGGAAAACAAGTTTTACAAAAAACAGGTTGGTATGACTTATTTGGGTTTTCTTTAGGGATATCTTCGTTTTTGGCAACAATTCAATATATAAGCTCACTTGCTGGTGCAATAACTACATTGTAGAAACTATTCTTACAGATGGCAGTCTTTTTATTGTGGCCTTGAACGCATCCCTAGAAATTCTTACAATTATTACCGAATTTTTATTTGTTTATTTTTTACCAGGCTAGACCAAGTACTGTGCCCCTTCTACACCTTCTTTGATAGTGTTCAAGGTCCAGAGACCATGGGCTATACTCCAAAAGACCTGGATTCATGTTCCAGTTCCAACACTGACTTAGCTTTTTTTTTTTTTTTTAAATATAATTTATTGACAAATTGGTTTCTTGAACTTCATGCCCTTACTTCATTACTTGAGGTCTTATTTTCTTCATTCATAAAAAGGATAAACAATCTCGGGATTGTGAATATTTAATAAAAACACATATTTGTTTTATATTTGTAATGTCCAGGAAGAAAAAGAAACAAAAATTTGTTATCAATTTTATGTTAAGAATGATACTTTTAAGGCATATCTGTGAGGAATTATTTATTTATTTATTTAATCTTTATGGAATCTCTATTTATTTATTTTTTTACATATAATTTATTGTCAAGTTAGATAACATACAGTGTATACAGTGTGCTCTTGGCTTTGGGAGTAGATTCCCATCATTCATCGCTTACAAACATCTGTGAGTAATTTAAAGGACTGTGAATTCTATATGAAAACTAATATGGGCACAGTTAAAACCCTTACAGAGTATATGTTGAAAATTAATGTGCTACTGTCTATCACAATTGGTATCCTTATTAATATACTTTTCTAAGTGCTTTTGTGTATGATATGTAATCCTTATACAGTCCTGCAAAGAACATATTATGCATTCTCATTTTACAGATAAGGTAGCTGAAACTCAGAGAAGTTAACATTTTTTTAGATGATATAGACTGTGGATTTGCTACTCAAATCCAGGTCCTTTAATTCCAAATTCTCTACACTTTGTCTTTTGTATACGCTGCATTGCATCTGAATGTATGTTTTTGGCCTGTTACTTGGTCTCTGACTACGTGGGGGGTTTTTTGTTGGTTTGTTTTTTTTTTATTGTTTTTTTTTTTCTCTTTAATTTATTTTGAGAGAGAGCATGGGAGGGGCAGAGAAGGAGAATCCCAAGCAGGCTCCACACTGTCAGCACAGAGCCTGATGCAGTTCTTGAGCTCACAAACCATGAGATCATGACCTGAGCCAAAGTCAGATGCTTGCCTGACTGAGCCACCCAGGCACCCCATCTGACTACATGTTTAATTTTGTGTTGGTTTAGGTTGGTAGAGGTCATAGTATATGAAAGCATACTTTAAAAAAATCTCATTGTTGGGGTGCCTGGGTGGCTCAGGTGGTTGGGCGGCCGGCTACAGCTCAGGTCATGATCTCATGGTCTGTGGGTTCGAGCCCCACATCGGGCTTTGTCCTGAGTGCTCAGAGCCTGGAGCCTACTTCGGATTCTGTGTCTCCCTCTCTCTCTGCCCCTTCCCTGCTTGCTCTCTCTCTCTCTTTCTCTCTCTCTCTCTCTCTCAAAAATGATAAACAATAAAAAAATTTCTTTTAAAGTTTTAAAAAAATCTCATTGTTCACTTCACACTCATTAGGATGGCTATAATGACAGAAAAATGACAAAAATAAATAAAAAGTGTTGACAAGGATGTAGAGAAATTCCCATATTTGGTGGCTATGTAAAATGGTACAGCTGCTGTGGAAAACATTATGGTGGTTCCTCAAAAAATTATACATAGAATTACCATATGACCCAGCAAACATGCTTCTAGATATACATGCAAAAGGATTGAAAGAAGGGACTCAAAAGATATTTGTGCACCTGTATTCATTACATTATTTACAATAGCCAAAAAAAGTAGAAACAATTCAAATGTTCATTGATGGATGAATAGATAGACAAAATGTGATATATACATACAATGAAATATCCAGCCTTAAAAGGGAAATGAAATTCTTGGGGTGCCTAGGTGGCTCATTTGGTTAAGCGTCTGACTTCAGCTCAGGTCATGATCTTGCAGTTCGTGAGTTCGAGCCTGGCATCAAGCTCTGTGCTGACAGCTCAGAGCCTGGAGCCTCCTTCAGAGTCTGTGTCTCCCTCTCCCTCTCTGCCCTTCCCCCCGCCCTCTCTCTCACAAATAAATAAACATGAAAAAAAATTCTATAAAAAAAAGGAAATGAAATTCTCATCCATGCTGTAACATGCAGAGACCTTGAAGACATTATGGCAAGTGCAATAAGCCAGACTCAAAAAGACAAATATTACATGACTCTATTTATATGAGGTTCTTGCAGTAGTCACATATACAGAGACAAAGTAAAATACTGGTTATCAGGGGATGGACATAGACGACATGGAGAGTTACTGCTTAATGAGTACAGAGTTTCCGTTTGAGATGAAGAAAACGTTCTGGAGACAGATAGTGATGATGGTTGCACAACAATATGAGTATACTTAATGTCACAGAGCTATATACTTAAAAATGGTTAAAATGATAAATTTTATATTATGTGTATTTTACCACCATAAAAAATATTTTATTATCTTTCAAAGGAACTCGCTTTGAACGCTTGCTCATGAAAATAGGATATCAAGCAAAGAATGCCTCAACAGAGCTCAAAATTAGGTGTTTGGATGCAATTTCGTCTATTTTTTATATACCAGTAAGTACATTGGGAAATTAATGAAGGATAGTGGGATATGTTTGGGACAATAAATCTATAGAAGTCAACATAATCCTGGTTAACTTAATATAGATGGTATTCAACTTTTAGTAAAAGAAGATAATCCTCACTATGTTACTAGTGACATTTTTTTAGTTAAAGTGGAATCATCCAGTATTAGAACTGGAGAGAGGGGGCGTCCAGGTGGCTCAGTCAGTTAAGTGTCCAACTTTGATTCAGGTCATGATTCACGGTTGGAGGGTTTGAGCCCCACATTGGGCCCTGTGCTGACAGCTCAGAGCCTGGAGCCTCCTTCGGATTCTGTGTCTCCCTCTCTCTCTCTGCCCCTCCCCTGCTCATGGTCTGTCTTTCTCTCTCTCAAAACTAAATAAACATTAAAAAAAAAATTTTTTTTTTTTAAAGAACTGGAGAGAGGACGCTAGAGATTGCCTAATCAACCCTATCAAAAACAAAACAAAACAAAACTGAGGAAGTCTGGAGCTGGATTTGGGAAAGAGTGCTCTGGACTTAGCAGAGATCACATAGCAAACTAATGACAAAGTGCCATCAGAATCCAGGTTTCCTGACTTCCAAAGGCTTGAGAGTTTTCATTTCTGTCATGTAGACTGAGCAGCAGACTGATGACCTCCTGAGGATGACAGAATCCTGGTTTTCTTCTTTATCTCGGGACCCGCTGGAGCTCTTCCGTGGCATCAGTAATCAGCCCTTCCCTGAACTGCACTGTGCTGCCTTAAAAGTGTTCACGGTAGGCACCCTTGTCTTTTTCACCAGTCCTTCTGGGAAGAGGCTAGTTCAACACATGAGTACTTATGATGAGCTAGTGCCTCTGCCATACCTTGAGGATACGCAAATGTGTAGTTTCTGCCCTCTATTAGTGTAGACTAATGGGGGAGACATGTGTAAACAGATTGTTTCAGCTCAAGATCTTAGGTGTTGTGGCAAAGGTTTGAACAGGATTCCACAGGATCATAGAATCAATTCCAGATTCCTTATCTGCCATCAAACAAGCCTTCTGTTGACCCAGCCCTAGTCTTCTTCCTGAGCCTTATTTCCTGCCATTCCCCTTCTGGCACCCAATGCTCTAGTGATACCAAACTGCTTACTTTATCTCTCTGGACTTTTACGTGCCCTCTACATTCAGCGCTGTTTCCCAACTTTGCTTGTTAACCTCTTACTCATTCTTGAAGGACTAGCTCAGGTATCTCTCCAGCAAGCTTTGCCCAAACCCACAAGGTTGAGTTAAGCAGTGTCCGCTCTCGTAAAAGTTGCTTATTCATTATTTTAAAATTTGGAAAAGATTGCAAAGTAGAAATTTTTAAAATCACTTAAAATCAGACCTATTTTGTATATCTCCTTTTAATATTAGTGTTAGTGTCAGTTTTTATTTATTTACCTTTTTTTGGTAAAATATTTCAGACATCGGTAATACTTTCCTATCTCTGTCATTCCCCCCTTTCTTCCTCGCTGACTGTAATCACTGTCATGAATTCGGGGTTTACAAGCCTATACATGATTTTATACTTTTACTACGTATGTGTGTATCTTTAAACAAATTACAGTATTTTGCATATTAAATTTTGTAAACAGTATCATGCTGTTTATATCATTCTGCACTTTGCTGTTTTCTTCAACATTTCTGTTTGTAGGGGTTGTCTGTGTTAAAAGTGGCAATTAGAAAGTCATTATTTCATTGTATAGCCACAGTGAATCATTCTCCTGTCAATGAAGATTTCAGAGGTTCTCTGTAACAAATGGTTCTATAATGAACGTTCTGAAAATGTCATCCTGTGCACAAGCGTGAGAGTTTTTTCAGGATAGTCTTTTCTTCTCTGGTATTTGTTTTTATTTTTCCACTGTTGTGATTATGCCATGAGTATAATTTGGATCTACTTTTTTCATATCATAGATTTACCTATTCTTTATAAAAATTATTCTTAATGTTTATTTAATTTTCTCTTGCTATATACTAAAATTTACTCACCAATCTCCCACTATTAAGCATTTATATTATAATTTTCACACTATGATAACCATCTTTATGTACAAAGCTTTTTAATATGTAGATTTAGATTTAATTAATATTTAGATTTATTTATTTAATTAAATATTTAATTAAAATTTAGATTAATATTTAATATTTAGATTATTTTCTTAAGATTTCTAGGAGAGAATTTTCTTAGGCAAAAAGTAACATTTTTAAGGTTCATGTGGCCAAAATTTTTTGTAAGGATTGTGCTATCCAAATAACACATTTCACTTCTTAAGGCTCAGAGGAGTTGTGTTCTTTCTACCTTCTATTTCAGGCCATCGCAAATCAACCCTGGGCTCAGAAACTTATGTTTAATAGTCCAGGGTTTGTGGAATATGTGATGGACCGGTCTGTGGAGCACGACAAAGCTTCAAAGGATGCCAAATATGAACTGGTTAAAGCACTTGCCAATTCCAAGACAGTTGCAGAAATCTTTGGGAACCCAAATTATTTGAGGCTCAGAACTTACCTGAGTGAAGGTCCATACTATGTGAAACCTATTTCCACAACAGCCGTGGAAGGAGCTGAATGATTTCTTCTAGAAGGTAGACCATTTTTTGACCAAAACTTCTCCTAAGGCATTTGACTTCACCAATGTTTTACAAAACAGAGACTTCCCTTCTCCCAGAAATAATCATGGAGTATCTAATGTAACTTTATCACATGCATTTGTGGTGTTTCTACATTGAAATACAGTGTGGAACCAGGAAAGGAGGCAAACTTGATCATAATTGCATCAGGTGTTTTTCAGATTTCTTTGACTGCCTTAATCTTTCCAAGAAGATGGAAGTTTTGTTCTCAGAAAATTTTCATGGACTTACCCCATTTTATTTAAAATTGTGCTTCAAATAGAATAATGGAACCAACTTGGTTCTGAATTCTCTTCACCACCTTTTTTGTTGTTCTATTCCCCCTTCTGATTCCACTTGCAAAGTCTTGGATATAAAGATTCTTTGAAAAATAATATGGAATTTTGAAATTATGTTCTCCATACTAAGAATAAATGCTTTTAATAAGGTGTCTTTGGATTTTTTTGTTACCATTATGGAAAATGGACAATAAATAAATCTTTTAAAAACATTTCTAGTGTTCTTCGCGTTTTTGTTGCTGATCATTGAATTTTGCTGGAGGAGTAAACGTTAAGGAGGAGTGGTAACATTCCTAAAGCAGGAAGACTCCCCAAACTCTTTTCTTATTGGTGGGCCATCAATTGTTGAGGGTTTTGCTTTTAATTTCTCAGATCCATCAAGTCAGTATTGAATTGATCAGAGAGAGATACTGACTCCTAATAACCAGAGTCAGATGGCAGCTAGTATATATAAACCAGGATGCCATCTCATTGATTAACAAAGGATGTGCTTTCTTTTCATTGACAAAATGTTCCCACCTCTTTCCAGTGCCCTGCTTTCTAACCGGAAGAGCACTCTGCATACCAATCCTCAGTCACAGGTTTCTGGGTGAGTATGTTATCTGAGTGTGACCGTTCAGAATCCAGAGCTTTGTTTCTTTTAGGCCATGGTGATGTTGATAAACCATCCCTGCTCTGTAACAAAATGGTCCTCAAGTTCCTGGAGTTCTCTTGTCCCTGGATTGATCATTTCACATTGATCAAACAGTGTGAGATTCTCGGTTCCACCATCTCCTATATCCCTCTGTGGGTCTATTTCTTCGTGTGTTTCCATACTAATCATTTCTCTACAGCTAATACCACTAATTAGGCTACAGCAAAGTCTTTCCTGGCCTGAGAAACATTCTATCTCTTTAAGGTGACTTTGTTTAATCTCATTCATGAAGTTGATCTTATTCATTTGACATCAGAGTTCAGAGAGTGGCCCTCTCCTATGTGTGGCCTACGCACTCATTCTGACTTTGCACCTGTGACTTTTTTCTACGATTAAATAAAATTTGAAAATTATTATTTATTTCATACTTTATTTCACATTTAACAAATAAACACTATTGACTGCTTATTATGTGCATGGCATTGGGAAAAAGTGTTAGACATTGTCCTAAATGCTAAGCTCATCTCATTTATATATATAATTTTTAATGTTTTATTTATGTTTTTATTAGAGCATGAGGGGGAGGGGCAGAGAGAGAGGGAGACACAGAATCCTAAGCAGGCTCCAGGTTCTGAGCTGTCAGCACAGAGCCCAATGTGGGGCTCGAACTCACAAAATGCAAGATCATGACCCGAGCCGAAGTTGGATGCTTAACTGACTGAGCCACCCAGACGTCCCAATCTCGTTTATATTTTTACATCTGTATTTCACAGATGAAGAAACCCGAGCTCGGAGAAGTTAAGTAGCTTATCTCAAAATCACACAGGTAGCAAGTGACTAATAGTGGAGGAAAATAGAAACAAATTTCTATCAGAAATAGAAATAGAACATTAGTGTATAGTAAGTACAAGAATAGAGAAAAACAGGAAACACCTACCCTAGACTTGAAGGAAGGTTTCTCAGAGAAGGAAACACCTGAAACTCGAAGAACCGGTAGGAGATAGTCAAGTGAGAAATAAAGGAGAGTAGCAGGGCAAGCAGGGGACAGACATGAAAACAGGAAACATTTGGGGGAACTACAAGGCGATACGGCCAAAGCCTGGAACTTAAAAGGGGAAAATTATAAAATTCTTAATCATTATTACTAATGGTAGCTACTGTTTCTTACAGATTGCACATTCCAGAGCCAGAATGTTAACCTGGCTTCCTGGTGGCTAGTCAACTGTTTTACTTGATTATATTTTGAGGATAATAGCAGACAAATGTTTGTCAAGCATTGTTCTAAAAGCTTTTCATCTATTAACTCATGTTGCTCTTTTTCCTCTCCCAGGAATAAAATACTATTATTACCCTGTTTACACATGAGGCTGAGGCACAGCAGAGATAAGGAACTTGTACAAGATCACACAGCAGATAAGTGGAGCCAAGATTTGAACCTAAGCTGTTACACTCAGAACATACGTTTTTAAATGCTACCTCTTCTTATCGGTCATTTTCTATGGGCCAAATCCAATGCTAGATGCTTGACATGTCTCATTTAGTCCACGGGTCCTACAAGGCTGAATCTGTACATAGACTGAGGCTCAGTATATTTTAGTAATATATCCAGAAATATGATGTAGTAAGTGTCATGGCAGAGATTTGCAAAGTGTATTATTTCGGGGACACCTAAAATTCCGAGGGCCCCAGAATGGGAACATTGATCTAGTGCCTAGTTATTCCACAAGAGAAATCACCAAGTGTGTTGTGAGTTAAATTGTGTCCCCAAAAAAGGTAATGTTGAAATCCTAACCCCTGATTTTTGTCAATGTGACCTTATTTTGAAATAGAGTTTTTGCTGATATCATCAAGTTAGGATGGGGTCATTTGGGTCCTAATCCAATGATATGTCCTTAGAAGAACGAGAAAATTTGGACACAGCACAGAGCAGAGATTATACAAAGTCCCAGACCCATGAGAGAAGGCCATGTGTGAAGATGGAGGCAGAGATTGAAGTGGTCTGTCCGCAAGCCAAAGAATGCTAAGCATGGTTGCCAACCACCAGAAGGTCGAAGAGACAAGGAAGGATTCTCCCTCACAGGCTTCAGAGAGAGCAGGGCCCTGCCAACACCTTGATTTCGTCTTTAAAACTAGTCTTTAAAACTACAACAAATAGGGATGCCTGGGGTGGCTCAGGCCATGATCTTCACCGCTCGTGAATTCGAGCCCCGCGTCGGGCTCTGGGCTGACAGCTCAGAGCCTGGAGCCTGCTTCCGATTCTGTGTCTCCCTCTCTCTGCCCCTCCCCTAGGCTCACTCTGTCTCTCAAAAATAAAGAAACATTAAAAAATTTGTCATACAAAATAAAACTAGAACAAACACATTTCTGTTGTTTTAAGTCACCGAGTTTGTGGTACTTTTTTTTACAGCATTTCTAGGAAACTAACTCAGAGTGTACACATTAGCAGGGAATGTGAATGTGTCGCATCCCGTCTGTAAAGCACTGGCTAATTAGAACTTGATGAAAATTGCTTTACAAAGAGTTAGCTATCCAAGTCCATATACTATGTGGTTCATACTTTTAAATTAAATGTAATTCCACTACCCAATTAGTAAAATGCTTCCTGCTTACATACAAGATGACAATTTTGTTCAACAAATTCCTTAGTGTTTGCCTTTAATTCTGAGCATTCGCAAAAATTAGTTGCCATTGCTATTGCTGAATCATGACAGTTCCACAGAATATGATTTTTATAAATTCAATGACTGTAAAGAGAAACAAGACTTTGGGTTATAATTAAATGTCATGTTCTCCCTTTTTTGGATAGAATGTTTTATTTTGAAAAGAGTGCTATCTCAACTTAGATTTCGTAACATGAAATCTCAATATGATGTAGTACATCCGAGCACTAATAACATTTTGCAACTCGCTAAAAGAAAGTACATAAAACACAAGGAAGGAGGGATGCTTTCTATAACGAGGTATGAGTTAATTTAAAAAGACCAAATTTATAATAAACAGCAAAAAAAAAACTAATCACCCAAATACATGCCATCATTTTTTATGGTACCCATGTGGAAACGTTTAAGGGTGTCAAAGTATGTCAGAAGTTTGCAGGAAATGAGCCCGTAGTAAGTCTCAAACAGGGTACATTCTTTCCCACTGCTAATTTCCTTCCATGCCAGGGGCATTTCAATATCTGTAGTTTCTGAGGATGTAAAAATGAACTTATAGCAACATCTGTTGTATCTGATGTGCCTTTTTCCAGAAAACCTTGAACTGTGGATGGGTATAAGGCCAATAGACTTTGCACAAATTCCTACAAACACATCAGCAGGAACCATTATGGGTACTTCTTTGAAAACCACATACATCATCCGAGCCACATCTTGGGACATAATAAAGGCCTCGCCACTGCAGTAATCTGGGTAGTACTTTTCTGGATACTCGCTAAAAGGGATAAATTCTTGACTATTAGGATCCCTGTTGGGTGTATCTTGATGGATAACTCTTCCTACATAGACATCCTCCAGGTGATCTTTCAGATTAAGAAGATAGTCTACCAAGCTCGGGACATTGACAAACATCTCTTCATCAACCTTAAGAATGAACAGGGCATTAGGGCAGAAAGTCACAGCCCACTGCGTCATCGTGATGATTTTCAGGGTTTGGTTCTCAGCACTGTCCAAGAAGATTCCTTGAATTATATCATTATTCTTATGGGACTCTTTGTCTATTTCTTGCTGGGTAGTTACCAAAACGGGCATTCCCAAAGCAAACAGTGTGAGAATGTGGTGCCCTTGAACACTGGTCACGTTACCCCAGGTTTTCCTGATGAGGTCCCGCCTTGTTCCATTTCCCGGGCTACTGAAGATAAGAGAGAGTAAAAATATATTCTTCCCTTTACACAGCTCCGACTGGCTCAGGATGTAATACTTGGAAAGATTACTTCTTAGGGGCTCCGTGTTCAATTTTCTTGCCTTCTCCTTAATTTCAAGAGCTTTCATATCCACATAAGGCAAAGCATGCAGAAAGTATTCTTCCACAAAATCAGCCCCAAAAAGCAAAGCATGAAACAGGATAACATTAAATAGAATGAAACACCACTGGTGAGTCCGAAGTCTGCAGAATGTCACCTAAATAAGACGAAAACACATGTTCATTCAAGCTTCGTCTCCATTCTTATTTTTGCCCCCACTGAATGCTATACATACTTCTTACAGCACTTAGAAATACGCTATTTTTAAGTGTTTCTCATTTATTTTTGTTATCTGTCTCTCCCACTAGATCATGGTCTCCTGGACAGCTGGCAGAGAAGAGACAGCTCTCTCTTCTCCACTGTTGCAGAGTTCAGTATTTGGCGTGAAGTAGAAACTGAATAAAATGCTAGTTGGTTGTTTTCTCGCTTGTTTGGATGAAAGCCTACTTACTATATGCAAGGCACGGTGCTAGACATTGGAAAAGCAAAGAGGAATCAGGCATAGACATATGGATATAAAGTAACAAGCAGAATTATTGCGCTAAAAGCCTACAGGAAAAGATATGATTTTTTTTTTTTTTCTGAAAGTGAAGCACTTGGATCAGTTTCTTCTCTAATTACAAAGGTCAAGGGCTATTTTTCCATGAAGTGGTTGCTTTTGTTGGCCAGTGGACAATGGCTACTATCAAACATTTACATCCTTCTACTATGACTTTCCAATTTAATCCGATACTGATTTCTGACATTGTCTGTTTTAGCGATGTCCCCTAATCCATTCGACACATCTGCCAATATGGGCAAATTCCCGCTATCTGCATAGCACCCCTTCAGAGATCTAGGATGGCTCTGTGCCAAGCTTACTCCACATCATCAAAGAAGATGGAAACTTTCCATCTGGAAGGGCATATACAGTATCGTAATATAACAGAGCAAGGGAACATTAAAGAAATTAAATTTCTTTTTTTTTTTTTTCGTTTATTTTTGAGACAGAGAGAGAGACAGAGCATGAACGGGGGAGGGGCAGAGAGAGGGGGAGACACAGAATTGGAAGCAGGCTCCAGGCTCTGAGCCATCAGCCCAGAACCTGACGCAGGGCTCGAACTCACAGACCGCGAGATCGTGACCTGAGTGAAGTAGGACGCTTAACCGACTGAGCCACCCAGGCGCCCCAAAGAAATTAAATTTCTATTGGAGTTTGATTGACAAAGCCTTCCATAATAATAGTTACCTCTTACTGAGCATTTGCAGTGTGTCAGGCACTGTGCTAAGCACTTTAAATGACTTAATTCACTTAGCCTTGGTAACATCCCTTTCATATAGGTTATTTCCAAAATTAAGGTGAGCATCCAAGTTTAGTAACTTGCCAAAGATCATCTCAGTGGGTAAGGGCGTGGGGAAGGGTCATAATTGGAACTCAAGTCTGGGAGAGTCCAAAGCTTAACCACTGAGAATCCTGACCCCCATCTTTTCCTTTCCTATACCTAATGAATAGGCAACAAAACAAAACAAATCCCTGCAATTATAATCTGAATTCCATTCCATTTTCTCAAAGCTGATGATGTGCACATAGAAGAAACTTCAGCTTTCTCAAACCTATTTTATTTTATTTTTTTTTCAATATATGAAATTTATTGTCAAATTGGTTTCCATACAACACCCAGTGCTCATCCCAAAAGGTGCCCTCCTCAATACCCATCACCCACCCTCCCCTCCCTCCTACCCCCCATCAACCCTCAGTTTGTTCTCAGTTTTTAAGAGTCTCTTATGCTTTGGCTCTCTCCCACTCTAACCTCTTTTTTTTTTTTTCCTTCCCCTCCCCCATGGGTTTCTGTTAAGTTTCTCAGGATCCACATAAGATTGAAAACATATGGTATCTGTCTTTCTCTGTATGGCTTATTTCACTTAGCATCACACTCTCCAGTTCCATCCACGTTGCTACAAAGGGCCATATTTCGTTCTTTCTCATTGCCATGTAGTACTCCATTGTGTATATAAACCACAATTTCTTTATCCATTCATCAGTTGATGGACATTTAGGCTCTTTCCACAATTTGGCTATTGTTAATAGATATCAAATGCTTCCAAGATTTAAGAAACTTACCTGCATGTTGTCTGTGAACCGTTTCAGGACTTTGGAAATTACTGAATCCAGATGCCAAAATTATGTCCAAATGTATCTCTCAGCATCATTCCAGTCTAACAGCAATTGAGGTAAGGTGCTTTGTGCCTGAGACTTTAAGGATAAAGTTTCTTTCCAATCAACTTGAGCTTTTGTCCCAGAATACCTGCTGACTCCATAGGGAAGCAAGTGCAGATTATGTTACAGCTAGAGTGAATCCAGAACAAAGAATGGAGAACACAAACCTTTTCAAACGCTTCCAACCTTGTATATGTTTTGAAACTGACCTGTTGCCGGTATGCTGAATTCCTGGTGAAACGTGTGGGGGAGTTGAAAGAGCAGTTCACCTACATCACCTCTCAAACATCATAATACAAGGAGAAATGTCATACAGTATGTTTTGGAGTGCTCTCAAGAAGCTAAACAATTGGACTAGTTCCTGCTCCCTGGTATATGCATGTGCAAGACATGTACTAAACATCAAGGAATACTTATCCCTAATGGGTGCTTTTTTTTTTCCTCCCCAAAGAAACATCGTATGAAAGTTTGGGTTTATGTCTCATTGGGAAGGATTTTGAATTCCTAGTATAGGCTATGCAAGAAGTTTACTTAATCAATTATATGTCACCCCAACTACCTACCCAGGCATTTTTTATCTCAAACTGGAAAACAACACGTAGTCCATTTTAGCCAGAACTGAAGGAACTCAGCATTGGCTGTTTGCCGTTTTCCTGGGGGCATGAATATGTAGGGATTATTCCAAACACTGTTTCTACCAGCAAGTTTAAGAAAGGAAACAACATTCAGCATATTTTCATGTTCCTGTCACATAAGCAGTGGTATTGAGCAGTTGTATTGAGCATTCTGTTTTCAGGCAGGGCTGAACCATTTTCGTCTTTTCACATGTTGATGTTCCTGCCTGCCACTCAGGGCATTTTTTTGTAATTGTTTGGCTAGGAAAAATGTCAATGTTTGCTCAGCCATTTGTCATGCAATCTTGGAAATTTTTACAAAGTGGGAAAATCTAACCTAAAAAAAATCATCTGAAAGGAAATTTTTTATACATTCTAAGTTTAACAACTAAATACAAATCCTGTTTTGCAATTTTCATCTCTTAGAGCTATAAATTTTGCTCCCAGATCTCCTCTTGCTTCAATTTAGACAATTTGGTTTCTTTGTTCATGAGAAGGTCTAACAACATTGCCTCTAGAGCACCTCTGTCTGGGATTTTCAGTTTGATTCATCAAACTCCTACCACAATTTGTTTGCTACAAATTGATAGGGGTGCTTGTTTTTCTTAATTACCTTGGTATTGCTTTGCCTTTCATAGAGGTTATCTGATCTGCATACACATGTCTTCCTAAAATTTCTTATAATGTCATCAGTCACTGTTTGGCTTAGATGTCTACAGAGGCTTTCTGTTGCCTACCAAATCAAATTTGCTCTCGTGGAGCCTGACTTTCAAGACACCATACTTGGCTTCTACTTCACATAGTCAAATTTTTATTTCCCATGTTTCAAGCGTACTAGATGGACGCAGGATGCTGGGCGCCTTGGTCATTCCCTAACACTAACTGGATATGTGACTGTCTTACTGTCTATATTACATGTTCTATCTCTTGGACCAGTCTGTTCAATAGGGTAGCCATTAGCCACATGTGGCTATTTATATTTAAATTAATTAAAATTGTATTTCCTCAGTCACATTAGGCATTTTCAAGTGTTCAGTAGTCACAAGAGGCTAGTGGCTGCCTTATTAGACAATGTAAATAGGGGACACAATTGTTGAAAGTCCTGTTGGAGGGTGCTGGTATAAGATACGTGTGTTTGCAGTTTATGAGCCCTTAGGGAGAGACAAGGAGAATTTAAGTTCTTGAAGGGGGGGGGGGGCTGGGTTGCAATCCTAAGATAGCCGGTTATGATGACCTTAGGCAGGATGCTTAACCCTCTTTTGACCCGGGTTTCCTCATCTCTAAAAACAAGAGTTAATAATAGTAACTACTATGCAGGGCTACTGTGGGAATTGAATGCGGTAACACAAAGTGATCAGGAGAGTGCCTGGCACATAGGAAGCACACAATTTTTGTTCTTTGATGCTTAAAGATTTATGCTTCAGCTTTCAGTCCTCAGAAGGATCACACGAGGAAGTACTATAACTGCTATGCAGAAGACGAATATAAATCCAGAGATGTTACCTAAGGCCAACGGCACAGCCGGAGTGTCAGAGCTGGGATTTGAACCTAGATCACCTGCCTCCTTTGTTTCGTTCACCAATCCCCTTAACTTGCTTTATTTTTTTCGTGAGCACTTGCTAAGACTTGCACCATGCCTTGCTTAGTTATTTATCTGTCAGCCTCCCCCGCTGGGATATAAACCCCAGGCGGCCGGGTTTTTTGTACTTTTTGCTCACTAACCCTATCTCCTAGAATAGCGTTTGGGACATGCATGATAGGCGGCTCAATGGGTTGTTTCACTTTGGACACGTGTCTGAAATTTTCCTCCCTCTCCTCCGAAAAGTGAGGATAAGGAAAAGCGCCACAGAGTTTGTGCAAGGTCGGATCGGTCCGACGAAGGACGTCAAGGCTCCGGACAAATTCCGATACACGGCACGGAAGTTAAGTCGTGGATGAAGCGCCACAGGTCCCAGCTATACTGCGCATGCTCCTCCTCCCTGGGCGCTCTCCTCAGCCCGCCCGCTTCCCCCTCGAGGCCGGGGCCGGAAGTGCACCCGCGTCCGCTGGGCGCCGCGGGCGGAGGGACGCGCGGAGATGACGCAGGCAGCACCGGAAGCCGCTCCCCTGTGAGGTTGCAGACCCCGAGCGGCGGCCGCTGGTCCAGGTCTGTATGTGAGGCGGGGCCCGGTCGGGGAGGGGGTTCTTAGGCGCCCGCGCCCCTGCTGACCAGGCGCGCCTCGGGCCGTTTGTCTTTCTCTCCCTGCAGGCGCCATGGCTGCGGAGCGGACCCGGCCGCTGCGAGGCTCTGGCGGCCCGAGCGCGCCTAGTCGGTGTGAGCCCGGCGCGAGGTCCCGGGCCCCGGGGCGCTCGCTCAGGTCAGTGCTGCGCGGAACACGACTCTGGGAGCAGGGAACCTGGGAGCGACGAACGGGCTGAAGGGATCTGGAGTTGATTTTAGAGATGGGAACATTGAGTCTCGGAGTTACTGCCTCTTAGTTCTCAGCTTCCTTAGCTGCGAAATGAGTTAACAATGATGTCCCAGGGCTGCCATGACTTTGAAAGATGATGAAGTGTGGAGAGGTGGTTTTGAAGTACAAAGCGCTGTATTAATGTGAGGGACTGCGCCGTAGTTGTGGGTATGCCATGGAAACAGGTGTGTATGTGGCGGGGGGCGGGGGGGACGACGCTTGAACTACAGATAGCCATATTAATGCTCAATAATAATGGTAACTGACGTTTCTCGGAGGCTTACAGCGTGTAGGGTACTGTGCTAAACGCTTTACGTGCATTATCCGATTTAAGCCTCACAAACACCCTTGCAGGGAATGCTGTTCCGAGGTTGCATTTTACAAGTCAAAGACTGGACTTGAGATTGGTGAAGTGATTTCCCCAGTGTCACTCAGCAACAAGTGGAGTTGCAGAGCCTGGATTTTATAAACACTGTATTCTTTCCGAGCTGTTTGTATTCATCTCAAAACCAAAGGCGAGATGAATAAATAAGTTGTAATATTAAGTTGTCATAATAAGTTGTAAGATTTTAAATAAGTTGTATATTCACATGGTTTTAAATTCAAGAAAGGGCTCCTCACACCTGTTCCTCAGCTCTCCAGGTTTCTCTGGAGGCAACCAGTGTTACCAGCTTCTTGAATATTCCAAAGATACCTTGGGTGTGTGTACGTTTATAAATCCAGATACACGTTTTCAAAACCTCTGTACTGTAACAGCTGATTATGCTTGATGAGAAGCCAGGGAAGATGAAGCCTCGGGCTTCCGAACAACAAATGTCTTGTTTTCACTCTTAACTAGGCCAGGTCCTGGTGGAGGAGAGGAAAACGTACATGTGATGTTTTATCCAGAACATCTATCTCTAGTAAGACCTAGCAGTATATAGGTTTTGTTTTGTTTGCGACGGTGGGGAACTAGGTAAGATGTTAAATTGCTTAACTTCCTATGGGACCCTGGGAAAGTCACTCCACCTCTTGGGTCATAAATCTCATTTATTAGTTAAGGGCAATAGTACTGATACTTTCCTTGATGTTCTGATAATCAAATGAAGTAACGTCTATGAGTAGTACTTGAATCTTTTAAACCAATACAAATATGAGAGTTGCCAGAGGGAACATAGGGAATTAATGGTAGAACCAGAGACCAAACCCAGGCCTCCTGGCTTCCAATTTAGCAGTCTTCATCATACCCATTTCGGAGCTTTGTGATTGTTAATATTGAGGGCAGAAGGACAAGTTTAATGTTTCATCTCAAGTCGGGGGGAGGGGAAGGCAAGACAGCATGGAGTGTGGGTACAGACAAAAATGCACCTAGCAGGAAATTCTGGCCTCAACTCAATAACTGCCCTTAATTATAAAATTAAACCCCAGTAAGTTTGAGTCCGTGAATTTTTCTTCCATGTATTTTAAGCCAATTTAAGGGAAAGTTTATGGTAAGGATCATAGGGTTGAAAGGGTTGTTAGTAGTCCTGTCTATTCCAGCCTTAGGGCTGCTGAAAGCTTTCCTGGCCAGTATTCATAATAATAAAACTAACAAAAGTACCACCCCTGCTCAATTTCTGAGTTTCCCAGCCCTCAAAGTGAGGGATAGCTTCCATTTTACAGATAGAACTGAAGTTTGGAAGTTGGTCAGAGATGCCCATGATCACATAGGAAGTGGGTAAATCACTGAAAGACTTGACTGACTCCAAAGCATTTTCATATATACCTCATTCTGCCTCTGTTTCTAACTGTCCTTGACTTTCCCAGTAATGGGAATCTCACCATTCTGGAGGCAGCCCCTACATTGTTGGAAATCTCCTGATGATTTAGAAGTTCCTCCTAATGGGGAGCCTGAGTGGCTCAGTCAGTTAAGTGTCCAACTCCTGATCTCAAGCACAGGTCTTTTTTCTTTTAATTTTTATTTATTATTGAAAGATAGAGTCAGAGCGTGAGTAGGGGAGGGGCAGAGGGAGAGGGAGACACAGAATCTGAAGCAGGCTCCAGGCTCTGAACTGTCAGCACAGAGCCTGATGCGGGGCTCGAACTCACAAACCGCGAGATCATGACCTAAGTCGAAGTCGGACGCTTAAACGACTGAGCCACCCAGGCGCCCCACTCAAGCACAGGTCTTAATCTCAGGGTTGTGTGTTCAAGCCTCTCATTAGGCTGTGCGCTGGGCGTGAAGCCTACTTAAAAAAAATAAAAGCTCCTCCATGTGTTGAATTGAAATCCTGCTTCCTGAAGTTTTCCCCTGGGGGCCTTGTGCGGCCAGTACATGATATTCCTACAGGCTCTCTAAAAGAGTTCATTTTAGACCTGTGACCTTAAGAAAGTTAACCTCCAAAGTCTTTTTTTTTTTTTTTTTAGAAAAGTAAATACTGGTGTTTTCTAATAGTGCAGAGTTGAGGAAAAAATTCTTATTATGGGTTAAGAGAATATATGAATCTCAGAAATGGCTGGGTTTTTTAAAGACTCTCACTGAAAAGTTTGTCCCATAATTTTCTATGGTGTCATGACTACATTAATTTGGCACGCTGTAAGATGTGTCTTAGTTTTTGTTAATGGTGCGAACCTACCTGATAATGTTTTCATGGGTATTATCAATTTGCCTTGTGGTCATTTAAATAATAATTCAGCTTACTTATGTGTAAACATTTCTATGATGGATGTGTGGATATTCATGTGTGTGTAGGTGTAGGTGTAACAGAGGAAGAAGCCCCCCATGCTTTTTCACTGTAGAAAAGGATTCCTGGGCAGATGTTTTGGTGTATGTTTTTAATTCGCCAGTATTAATTAATTAGCTATGGTGACATTTTGTGGGTGTCCAAAGAAAAGAGTTGTTTTGCCTTGCTATGAGTGATTTTTTCCAAGTAAAAAATTTCTGGAAATGTTGAAGATAGAAGGTTGTTTGGATTCAGGAGGAGGTAGTGTGTTAACTTCTGTTGTTGATTAAACTTTTGGTGAACCGATTATTTTTTGGCTGCCAGGTAAATCCTTAAACTAATAAATCCTGCCTAGCCCAAACCCTGAGGATTCCAGAATATTATTTTGTTTTTAAAGTGCATTCACTGTTCCAAAAACCAAAATTATTGGATAGTAGATGATGTGATTGGAAAGTTTGGTTGCATTTACTGTTTTTTGTCTGATAACATTCTGGCCAAATTTGATATTGGGAAATTAATGAAAAGGACTTTTACTGACCTTACGTGAACAAAGTTGGAAGGTGAGATCTGGCTTTTGATGTAGACCTCATCTAGGTGACATTTATGGGAAAAATTTTATTTTCCTCTTTGACATTAATTTAGATACTAATGTTTTTAATCTATGTGTCAGGATTCCTTTTTTTTTCTAAATATAATTTTATTTTAAATTCCAGTATAGTTAACATACAGTGTTATATTAGTTTCACATGTACAATATCATGATTCCACAGTTCCGTCACCCAGTGCTTATCACAAGTGCACTCCTTAATCCCCATCACCTATTTCACCCACCTCCCCTCTGGTAAATAGGTTTAGTTTGTTTGGTTTGTTTGGTTTGTTTTCTCGTCTCGTCTCGTCTCTCGTCTCGTCTCGCCTTGCCTCGCCTTTCTGTTTTAATTTTATTTTTTTTAATTTACATCCAAATTAGTTAGCATATAGTGCAACAATGATTTCAGGACTAGATTCCTTAATGCCCCTTACCCATTTAGCCCATCCCCCCTCCCACAACCCCTCCAGTAACCCTCTGATTGTTCTCCATATTTAAGAGTCTCTTAATTTTGTCCCCCTCTGTGTTTTTATATTAGTTTTGTTTCCCTTCCCTTATGTTCATCTGTTTTGTCTCTTAAAGTCCTCATATGAGTGAAGTCGTATGATATTTGTCTTTCTCTAATTTCGCTTAGCATAATATCCTCCAGTTCCATCCATGTAGTTGCAAATGGCAAGATTTCATTCTTTTTGATTGCCGAGTAATGCTCCATTGTATATATGCCACATCTTTATCCATTCATCCATCGATGCACATTTGGGCGTTTTCCATACTTTGGCTATTGTTGATAGTGCTGCTATAAACATGGGGGTGCATGTGTGCCTTTGAAACTGCACACCTGTATCCCTTGGATAAATACCTAGTAGTGCAATTGCTGGGTTGTAGGGTAGTTCTATTTTTAGTTTTTTGAGGAACCTCCATATTGTTTTCCAGAGTGGCTGCACCAGCTTGCATTCCCACCAACAATGCAAAAGAGATCTCTTTCTCTGCATCCTCGGCAACATCTGTTGTTGCCTGAGTTGTTCATGTTAGCCATTCTGACAGGTGTAAGGTGGTATCTCATTTGATTTGTATTTCCCTGATGATGAGTGATGTGGAGCATTTTTTCATGTGTCGGTTGGCCATCTGGATGTCTTCTTTGGAGAAGTATCTATTCATGTCTCATGCCCATTTCTTCACTGGATTATTTGTTTTCTGGGTGTTGAGTTTGATAAGTTCTTTCTAGATTTTGGATACTAACCCTTTATCTGATGTGTCGTTTGCAAATATCTTCTCCCATTCTGTCGGTTGCTTTTAGTTTTGCTGACTGTTTCCTTTGCTGTGCAGAAGCTTTTTATTCTGATGAGGTCCCAGTAGTTCATTTTTGCTTTTGTTTCCCTTGCCTCTGGAGATGTGTTGAGATTTGGGTGTTAATTTTTAAAATTAGTATGGCAATCTGGTAGGAAACTAAGTGATATTAGAAGGAAAGCTTTGTTTTTAAATTATGGAATGTTTAAACATATGGTAGTAAAGAGAATAAAAACCTCCGTGTATCCATCATCCAGCACTAACATCTATCAACATGTAGCTAAGCTTGGGAAAGATGATTTTTGCTGATTTGCTGTATTTTTTGTTTTTTCATTAGTTTACTCCCTGTTCTTAAAAGCGGGTTGATACCTTGATGCAATGTGTAATGCTATATACTTGTAACGTTTCTTTTTGCTCCAGTTAGTCCTGGAGCAATGTGTCGTTCTTTTAAAGGAGAAGGTGGTATAATCAGATAGGTACCAGATTTTATAACCAGGTTGTGATTCTCCTGGTTGTAGCTGTAGTCAGAGAGAGAGACAGTTCGGTCTGTGTGGTTGGAAGAGTACTGATGGAGGGAGCACTGACTTCCAGTCTGTTCTGATGCTGTTTTAATAGCTCTATTGACTGTAGGTAGGCAAATCACTTACCTTCTCTGACTTGTAACTTCCTCCTCCTCAAAGTAGAGATGATGCTACCTGGGGTTTTTTTGTTTTGTTTTGTTTTTTTTGTTTTGTTTTGTTTTGTTTTTTTCTTGGTGTTTTGGAAGCATCAGGATTACTTATTTGTGCAAGCTTCCTTGACCCTCTTTGCTCTCTGGGGGCACATGATTAAGAGTTGTCACCAGCTCATATGAGGCTTATAAAAACTATGTAAGGCTACATAAGGCCTTTGGTAATTTTTTGTTCTAACAGGCAGTGCCATAAAGGAAGTAGAAAAACCAAAATACCTGAGCCACATGATTTATTACATCTGCCTGTTTTTCTTCCCCAGACCTTTTTTGCCTGAATATTTATTGAAAACCCAGTAGTCAGTTCTGTGATTTTGGTAACAGATCAAGCTGTGCCTACATGATAACTAATGTCTCCAGTTACTGCTCAGGAGACTTGCCTTCTGGTTGTCACATGCTGGTGCTTATATTTGTGACTTAAGTACCCAAGTAGAGCGTATTAAGGAAATAGTGTTACGATGGTTTTGATCGTGTTGGGGGGAGGGGAGAGAAGTGTATAGAATAAACTATTTTATAATGAGTGATACTATAAATCTTTTACTGTGAAGGTGCATGTAGCATGTGCTAGACTTCAAAAGGAGCAAGTCACATACACCAGCATAAGTCTCACTGATTTATGTTTCAGAGATCATGATTCATTAAAGTATGTTTTCTTAGATGTATTATCTTTTGTGTGCATGGAAGATTTTCGAATACAATATATTAACTGTAAAGTTGTAATGTAATAACTAAACATAAAGTTGTAATGCCAAGTTTTTTACACTAATTTTCATTTGTTAGCAGTCTTGCTTGAATGGTCTTTTTGAGCAGAACTAATACAATATTTTGATGTGCCACAGGTAAATTTTTCCATAACCTTATGGAGAGAAAGGACTTTGAGACATGGCTTGATAACATTTCTGTTACATTTCTTTCTCTGACGGACTTGCAGAAAAATGAAACTCTGGATCACCTGATTAGTCTGAGTGGGGCAGTCCAGCTCAGGCATCTCTCCAATAACCTGGAGACTCTCCTCAAGCGGGACTTCCTCAAACTCCTTCCCCTGGAGCTCAGTTTTTATTTGTTAAAATGGCTCGATCCTCAGACTTTACTCACATGCTGCCTCGTCTCTAAACAGTGGAATAAGGTGATAAGTGCCTGTACAGAGGTGTGGCAGACTGCGTGTAAAAATTTGGGCTGGCAGATAGATGATTCTGTTCAGGACGCTTTGCACTGGAAGAAGGTTTATTTGAAGGCTATTTTGAGAATGAAGCAACTGGAGGACCATGAAGCCTTTGAGACCTCATCGTTAATTGGACACAGTGCCAGAGTGTATGCACTTTACTACAAGGATGGACTTCTCTGTACAGGTAAGAGATTCTGGAACTGTTTTGTTGTTGTTGTGCATTTCATAGGGTATAATCTTAGAAACAGAACAAACTAGTCCTTAGGCTTGAGGATGGCAAGTATTAATTATATGAGATATCTATAGTGGAATTTCCCCCTCCCTCCATCCCTGAGTAGTTTTATACCCTTTTATCCTCTTTCCCTCTAGAAGACAAATCATTTTTATAGAATTTTGTGAGAAGGCTCCAGACATTCTTTTTTTTTTCTTTTTTCTCTTTTCTCTTTCCTTTCCTTTTTCCTTTTCCTTTCCTCCATGCCCAGCATGGAACTCAATGCGGTGCTTGAACTCACAACCCTGAGACCAAGACCTCAGCTGAGATCAAGAGTCGGACGCTTAACCGACTGAGCCACCCAGACACCCCCAGACATTCTTTTAAATGTGATGTGAGTCAGAAAGCTGTAACTATTTTTTTCAGTGCTTTTTCCTTCCATGTACAGTTTTCCATGTTGGTTAAACTTTTTTTCTGTCAACAGTGATTTTTGAGAAAAACCAGTGGAAAAGATGATGCCTAGACCTAGCAAGTAGTTAGATCATCTTGCAAGAATTACTTAACCTCTCTGTGTTTGTTTTCTTATCTATAAAGTATGGGAATGGAGGTATTTCTTTCTTGCTAAAATTCCTGTGGTTCTAAGAAGAATTAAAAGTTAAAAGAATTTGGGCATGGAAACAAAGACAGATGGATATTTTAATCCTAAGCAATTAAGTAACTATGTAGCAGATATAATCATTAAAATTTGGAATTGTGTGATTCTTCCAGTTATAATGGCTCTTTGTACATGTAATCAGTGCATATGTTTTAGGCAGTACATTTTGATGGGCATTGTAAATAATTCTTAGGCAATGGTGCAGAATGATTTCAGGCAGCCTTATTGATGATCCCGATGCCTTTTCACTTCCAATGTATGTAATATTTAGGGATCCTTGGTGTTCTTTTTTCATCCAGGATAATTTCTTTTTAAAAAAATTTTTTTATAGGTCAGGCCCTTCTTGTTTTTTTGTTTTTTTATTTTTATTTTTATTTTTTTGATGTTTATTTATTTTTGAGAGAGAGCACAAGCAGGGGAGGGGCAGAGAGAGAGGGAGACACAGGACCCAAAGCAGGCTGCAGGCTCTGAGCTGTCAGCACAACCCGACGTGGTGCTCGAACCCACAACGGTGAGATCATGACCTGAGCCGAAGTCAGACGCTTAACTGACTGAGCCACCCAGGCGCCCTAATCCAAGATAAACATTTGAGTATTACTGAAGTACATAGTTGCCTTTTAAAAAAAATTTTTTTTAGTTTATGTATTTATTGTTTGAGAGAGAGAGAGAGAGGGAGGGAAGGAGGGAGGGAGAAAGCAAGCAGGAGAGGGGCAGAGAGAGAGGCAGATGCAGAATCTGAAGCAGGCTCCACCCTGTCAGCACAGAACCCAATGCGGGGCTCGAACTCACGACCTGAGCCAAAATTAAGTCAGTCGCTTAAGCCACTGAGCCATCCAGGCACCCCATAATTGCCTTTTTTAATAGCATATTCTGTTCCTTTGTGTAAATATATCATCATTATTTAGCCAATTCAATATTAGTGCATATTCAGTTTGTTTCTATGAATTCAGAGTATTTCTATGAAATATTTATGAATATTTTTGTTTGCCTTTTTCCCCCCTTGAATTATTTATTTGGGGCAGAAACCTCAAAGTAGAATTACAGATCCAGAAATATAAATGATATTAAAGCTCCTCTTAACTGTCCTTTCCAGAGAGACTGAATTCATGGCATGGCCACAGAAGTTTTAAATAACAGACTCAGTTTTAATATTCTTGAGGTGTATGATCTCTTGAGGATGTACATTTTCTAATAGTGATATGTTTCTCTAAAATGCTAAATGCTTTGCCAGTTTTATAAAATGAACATTAAACTTAAGGCATTTTGTGGTTTTTGTCATCCTAAAGTTACTCCATGCTTACATTATTCTGTGTCCTATAAGCCGGATTATTGGAAAGGGATCATCCATTCTTTTATACATGGATGTGCTTTCCCAGTTGGGGCAATGGCTTTTCTGTGTCCTTTCTGTCTTATGATCAATGGCAGGTAAGTTTTAAAGATTAAGATGCAGTATCGCCTTCGAGCCTTGTGCTCATTCACACTTGGGCAAATACTGGCAGTTGACTCATTTTCAGAACCACATGTAGCTTTAAAAGAAAAATTCTCATCAAATTTTACTTTTGAAATGCAGTAAAACTTGAGTTTAACTTGGGGCAGAAGTGAATGGGACACATTCACTGAATTCTTTAACTACCTGGAAAGTTAATATCTGCAATAACGGTGGACCTGACCCTGCATTTTAAGGTTTTTCTGTAGGTGGGTCTATATTTTGTATTTTTTGTTCTGATTAAATTCATCAAGTTTGTGTATTGAAAATTATGCTCTATTGAAAATAATCCAAAGGTTTAGTTTAATTTTTCTTTTCTTTTTAAAAAAAATTTTTTTTAATGTTTTTATTTTTGAGACAGAAAGAGACAGAGCATGAGCAGGGGAGGGGCAGAGAGAGAGGGATACACAGAATCCGAAGCAGGCTCCAGGCTCTGAGCTGTCAGCACAGAGCCCGATGCGGGGCTCGAACCCACGGACCGTGAGATCATGACCTGAGCTGAAGTCAGACGCTCAACCGACTGAGCTACCCAGGCACCCCAAGTTTAAAATTTCTAATAGCTGTATCCCTGAAACTATAACTAGTGAGAAAAGTGTTTGTTATGGAATTATACATACCTTTGTTTCATGCTGTTACCAAAGAGGTAGTTATCCTTCTGCTGAGCTGTGAGCTCTGAAATGGTGAGAAAGGAACCTGTTGTGCTTTGTTTGTGCTACGCAGTAGATAATTAGAAAGTACTATGTGAAAGACAATGTAAGGACATATGTGGATGAATTAGGACAGTTCTTTGCTCAGAGAACATACATACTGGAATCAGGAAGGTAACCTGATTAAGTAAAAGTCTCCATGTAGACTGTGCTAGTGAGAGAACACTTGCCCTTCTAGAGAGGGTAGCTGCTGCTCTACTGCAGTGAATTATTTGCCATGTGGGATATAGGCTCACAGTGGTCAGATCTGATTTTTCAAAGAAGTCCTAAATCTAGATTTTTGTGCAATATTCTGATTGATTTTTTTTTTAGTGTACTGATTTTTAAGTACTATTCACATTTTAAAAATACTGTGATTGTGTCATATTTAACCTGCACGCTGCCATATTGTGACCATGGCTTACAGTTGAATAAGAAAAACAACAGCTATAAAAGATATGCGGTCAAATGATATATTTGAATTGTATGAGTAAAAAATCAGTTGTTCAGAGGAAGGAGTGTTGTCTTTCATTTGCAAAAATGAGCGGTGTTTCTGTTGAATCTTGGAGAATGGGTAGATTTTAGAGAGATGAGAATAAGCACTTTCCAGCAAAGGTATGGAAAGGGCTAAGCATGGAGCATATAGGAGGAAAATAAAAATTCTTTTTATCTGAACTCAGTATATAATTAAGGACTCTATAAGAGATTCTTAGAATATAAGCTGAAGAATTGTCTTGAGCTGTATTGTAAAAACCTTAAATATTGGGAACATGAGTTTGGACAGTTTTCTTTAAGCAATAAGAAAAACTATGAAAGATTTCTGAGCAGAGAAAGGGCCAGGACTAGAGCATTCTGCTCCAAGTAGACCAGTGTTTCTTATTTCTGCCAGGCCCCAGGTCCTCTTTTTGTAACGTATTTTACAATATTCTCTTACCTTGAAGTCAAATTCACAGAAATAACTTACCTGTACATACACATATTTCAAAAAATCAATATAATACCTAAACTCTGATCCAGAGGAGAAATAAGACAGTAATTTAAAATAATGCACATTAAATGTGTTGTGCTCAAGCACAGCTGTGTTAGAAGACGGTAGTGTAATCAGATGTTTGCACCTGTGTATGTACTGTCATCATGAACATGACAGTTGTAAATAGCACAGTGTTGTATTTGTACCATCAGTGATGTGGTCACAAGTGGTGAAAAGTCTCCAACAAAAGCAAAGTACATTTTTCCTCAGTCTACCTGAGGTAGTTACACTCATAGTAAATTCAGAATAAACTCGGTGCTTTGTAAAACAGGTCCAAGGCTCAGACAACTAAGAATAAACTTGTCACAGGCAGAACCTTTAAGGCAATCAGGCAGAATCTTTAAGAAGTCATGCAGAATATGGGCGCCTGGGTGGCTTAGTCGGTTAAGTGTTCAACTTTAGCTCAGGTCATGATCTCGTGGTCTCAGGTCCCTGCATCGGGCTCTGTGCTGACAGCTCAGAGCCTGGAGCCTGCTTCAGATTCTATGTCTGCCTCTCTCTCTCTCTCTCTCTCTCTCTCTCTCAAAAGTAAACAAACATTAAAAAAAAAAAGGTCATGCAGAATACATGACTATTCTTTTTGTGCATTGTCCCAAACATTGCAGAATGTCTAGCATTTCTGGTCTTTGCCCAGTAGAGGCTGGTAATTTAGGCCCCCCCTGCCGGCCCGCCCCCCACTGCCTCCAAAATCACTGTGACACTTGAAACCACCCCTGCAAATTTCTAAAATGTTCCCTTGGAGGATGACACTACTTATATGAAGACCCTCTGACATAGACAGATCTAGAATTTCTAAACTAAAGTATTAGCCTATTGCATTTTAAGTAAGAGTAGATCTAGATTTAGGATAGTAGGTGTAGAGTTGTTTTTTTTTTTTTTTTTTTTTTGAGGTTTGTTTACTTAATTTTTTTTATGTTTATTTTTGAGACAGAGACAGACAGAGTAGGGGAGGGGCAGAGAGAGAGAGGCAGACACAGAATCCTAAGCGGGTTCCAGGCTCTGACCCAGCACAGAGCCCGATGTAGGGCTCAAACTCACAAACCGTAAGATTGTGACCTGAGCTGAAGTCAGTCAGACACTTAACTGACTAAGCCACCCAGGCGTCCCAAGGTTTATTTATTTTTGAGAGAGAGGGAGCGTGCCCCCAAGTGGGGCAGGGGCAGAGAGAGAGGGTGACAGAGGATCTGGAGCAGGCTTTGTGCTGACAGCAGAGAGCCCAATGCAGGGCTTGAACTCACAAACTACAAGATCATGACCTGAGCTGAAGTCAGATGCTCAACCCACTGAGCCACCCAGGTGCCCGAAGGGTAGAGATTTTTTTAAAGGAGCAGTTAAATGGAAGAGCAGCCATTGAAATGGAATTAACAAGACTTAGCAATGGACTGAGTATGTGGCGAGGAAAATACCTGGGAAGGTGGTAGTACTGGTACCAAGAATAGGAAATGAAGGAATAAATTTGAGCAGGTAGAGGGAGTTCAATTTTGAATGAAATTAAAAAAAAAATTTTTTTTAAGTTTATTTATTTTTAAGAGAGAGTGCAAGCAAGGGAAGGGCAGAGAGAGAGAGACAGAGAATTCTAAGCAGGCTCCCCAGTCAGTGCAGAGCCTGATGTGGGGCTTGATCTCACAAACTGTGAGATCGTGACCTGAGCCGAAATCAAGTCAGATGCTTAACTGACTGAGCCACCCAGGTGCCCCTGGGATGAACTTCAATGCAGTCGGATGTGATGGAGATTCCGACAAGGTTCTGGAAATGTAACATCAGAGCTTTGGGGAATAGCTCAGGGCTAGAGCAAAAGGTTGAGGAGTTAGTGACATTTCAGCTATGGCGATAACAGTGAAATTTCAAAAGGACATGGAGAGGAAAAAAGAATGGGGCCTAGGATGGATCCTTGAAGAGCGTACTTAGGGAAGAGGTAAAGAAGAATGGTGATGAAGAGAGTTTCAAGGGCAGTGAAAATTGCCTGTATGAAAGAGGCACTGGCCAGTGTTTGTTCAGTTGGTCATCAGAGTCACATGCCTCCAAGAGGCAGTTGAGAGCTGAGATCTGATTCTACCAGTTAAATATTTAAACCTTGCTGGATACGATAGTTTATTCCATTTGAGTTACAGCTCAGTTTTCTGCTTACGTTTGTTATATACCCATCCCTGGAATTTTTTTATATCAAAGTATTGTTTCAACCTCTTCTGAATTGAGAGGGCTTTTTTTTTCTTTTATATAATGAAAAACAGTCTACGTTTATTTACTCCCCTTTCATCTTTAGGCTGCGTCATTGATGACCTCCTTGAAAACACGTTGGAGTATACTCAGTGCAGCAAACAGGAGTCTATAGGAAAGGTTGAAATAAAACCAAAAAGGAGCAGAGAACAATGACTCCTAAAGGCTTAGCGGTTTAGACTTGTACCACTAGAAAATGGAACTGAAATTAACCAAGTTATTCTCTGATGCTTCTCTAGGGCGTAAAACTGAGTGGCCCAATATTTTCCTCTATAAATTAATTTAAAAATTAGGATAATCTCTCCCTTTTTTTTGGTTTGTTCATATCACATTGTGGTAAAATATATACTAGATTGAGGAGCTAATCATGCCGTTTCCTAAGGCATATTTGTGGAACACCTAGATTTATCATTTTAACCATTTTTCAAATGTACAGTTCAGATTATCTAGACACACTGTCCAGTATACTAGCCACTGACCCCGTAAGGCTTTTGAGCTCTTGAGATGTGGCTGGTCCAGAGATGTGAAATGGGAAATACTCAGTAGATATCAAAGACTTAGGGTATAAAATATTTCATTAACAATATTTTTGATATATTGAGCTAATGAAATTTGTACTAAATTTGTTTTTACAGTAAATAATAGAAAAATTTTAATTATGTATGTAAATTGCATTCGTGGTTTGTATTGTTTCTCTTGGAGTGCTGTTCTAGATCATTGGTTCTCAAAATATTGCTGATACATTAGAATCACCTGGCAAGCTTTTAAGATGATCAGGCCCCACCTCAGAGGTTCTAAATTAAAATCTCTGAAGCTAGGACCCTACATAGGTGTTTGATGAAGCTTCTCAGATGATTCTTCCCCCCCACCCAAAGATTTTGTTCTTAAGTCATCTCTAACACCCATTGTAGGCTTGAACCTACACCACTGAGTTCACGAGTCACCTGCTCTACCAACTGAGCAGCCCAGTGCCCTTCTCCAGATGATTTTCATGTCTCATATGACCATTGAGAACCACCAACCAATTCCCATCCCTTATTTTATAGGGAAGAACCTGAGTCTCTAAATAGTAAAGTGACAACAAATATAGTCTAAAATGAAGACTGTATTTCTCCTAGGGTTTGTCCAAGTTGAAATTCATGCTCTACCTCTTTCATAAGTCGTAGCTATTTTTCCATTGTCTGGAACAGTGGCTCTTTACCAACCCTTAAAGGCAGAATTGTGGCTGATTTTAGCCATTTCATCCTTTCCAAAACCAGTCATTTGGTGATTTCCTGCATAGTGTGTCCTTGTCATGGTGACTATATTTGTTATATCCTCAAAATGCCTTTGTCAATTCTTATTATTACTTTTTTGTTATAAAGGTAAATTGTGAGCGTGATTTAATCATTATACCTTTAAACATAATTAAAGCTAATCCTGAATTATCATGATTGGTATATTTTCATCAGAATAGAAATAAAACCTACTTTTTCTGCAGAATCTTTTTTTTTTTTTTTTAACATTTATTTATTTTTGAGAGACAGAGAGAGACAGAGCGTGAGCGGGGGAGAGGCAGAGAGAGGGAGACACAGAATCCGAAGCAGGCTCCAGGCTCCGAGCTATCAGCACAGAGCCGGACGCGGGACTCGAACTCACAAACTGTGAGATCAAGCCGAAGTTGGACGCTTAACCGACTGAGCCACCCAGGCGCCCCTCTGCAGAATCTTAAGGGGCTTTACAAGCTCAGTGTGTTGAGTTGTGAAAGTCTGGGGATAATTTATCCGTGGTTTTCTTAGAAGTTGCTTTGCACATTTCAGGATGGCTCAAAGAATTAGCAGTTAGCCTTTGCAGAAGTTAACTTGTGATCTGAGAGATCTGAGGCTTTTCCCTGACTGCCCTTAGAGTAGAACCTGTTCCAGTGGACAGCTTTACTCTTCAGCATTCTTTATTTGTTCGGGATGTGGGTCATGGATAGGCATGCAAATGTATACATGCAGTCATAGGTAATACCCTTCATCTCAAGCTCAAATCAGAAAGCTCGTGATGGTCAAAGATTGTGAAATTTTACAAGAAGCAGCAAGGGATGCTTTAGTCTAGCACTCCTCTTGTAGCCTGGCAGGTTAAGGGAAACGGACAAAACCAAAAAGCTTGCATTCAGTCCCCGTGCTGTTAACACCATTTTGGTGACCCTGAATGAGTTGTATTAGCCTCTCCATGCTTTGCTTTTCTCAGCTATGAAGTGGGAATGCTAGAGGAGGGGACCTTGAGGTTCTACTTGAAGAATACCACGGTTTGGGGATTGATTGGCCTTCTTTAGTGTTTGTTTTCTTACTAACCTCCCTGTTTTTCTCTTGAAGGGTCAGATGACTTGTCTGCAAAACTGTGGGATGTGAGCACAGGACAGTGCGTTTATGGCATCCAGACCCACACTTGTGCAGCAGTGAAATTTGATGAGCAGAAGCTTGTGACAGGCTCCTTTGACAACACTGTGGCCTGCTGGGAATGGAGTTCTGGAGCCAGGACCCAGCACTTCCGGGGGCACACAGGGGCGGGTGGGTTGCCCTTTTTCAGGGGTTTCTACAGTTACTTTAACTTCATTCCTTAAAACCGGAAGCCAAGAATATGACCCCCTTTTTGTTTTTTAACTTAACCTGCCTCTCCCTCCTCTGTTTTCTCAATAACAGCAGTTAATCCCTTTATTTAAGGTACCCTTATTTGGAATTTTTTCCTGAATTTTGCTTTTCCTTGGCCCATTCAAAACTCTTCTTTGTACCCTTATGCAGGGAGGGGGCAGTTCTCCTTACCTATTTCATTTACACTCCATTGAACAGTCCGTCCTTTTTGCTTTTTATCAGCTTCCATACTTCCAAATTGAGTAAGTCCTACACTTGTAAATTCAATCTACTTTATTTGTAGAATCAGGGCTAACCATCCTTTGGAGTGACAGCGGTTCTCAGATTGTGTGAGCTACACACTTTACATTGCATTGGAGCTTGGTTGACAACTGATTAAAACAAACAGTGCCTAGAGAGAAGACAAAGGAAACAGATACCTGATTTTTCCTAATAATTTTATAGTGGCCTGGTGTGCAGAAATTGGTCATTTGAATATAGTCTCGAGACCAGAGCTTCCACCTCTGTTGCATTGTATTTTGGAGCTTTGTGCAGAAATCATGTTGAGCTGCTTCCCAGCCTCTTGTGCAGCAGCTCCCTTCCTTTCCCCCATTTACCCACTGCACTCGTCTTGGAGAGTCACAGTCTGTGCTCTTAAGCGTCTTCTCGGACTCCCTGAACAGGTTTCCCAGTAACCTGTATTTTGTCCTAACACTCATCATACAAATAAGTCTGATGTACCAGGCTATACTGCCAGCAAGGCAGGGTCCTACCTGTCTTGTTCATCCTTAGGTCCTGAGTTCTTTGTGTTGTGTCTGGTGCTTAGTAATACTTTGCAGTGAACCTGGCTGTTTTACTCCTGAAGACCATTTTTTCGCCACTTTGTTTTTCATCTTACACATTTTTCCTCAGTCTGCTTATTTGTTACCACTTGTTTGTTATGGAAATGAATATTGGAAAATCTGTGGTTTAGCATGGAACTTACTAAATTGAGTATACTGTTCCATAGTGTCAAGATGTACATTGACTTCCAGGTGATCAACTTCAAGAGCCCTGCTCTAAAAAATTTCCTCGTTACTGTTCCCTGGACATTGCTATGGCTTTTCCATAATTCCATGCCTTTGCTGTTCCCTCTACCTGCAATATTCTCTTTCTTTTCTTGATAAACTCTACTCATCCTTCAGGGCCCATCTCCAATATCGCCTCTTCCCTGAAGTCTTCCCTGATACCCCTGGGCAGAGTTAGTCATTCTCCTTGGTGTTTCCCTAGCAAGAGGTAAACATTTAATTTTTTTGGACTTCCTCCTTCACCCCTCACTTAGACTGAGTTCCTTAAGGAAAAGCCCTTCATCTCTGGGTCCCCAGTGTTCCTTTAGAGTTTGGCAGGCATTTAAAAACAAATGTTTTGAGTACTTGCTGTACTCAGGCTAAAACTTGCTGTTTTAGGTGCTGGGGGTACACCTGTGAAGAAATTCAAACCGTTTGAGAGAATGGTTTAGTCTGACCGTTGAGATACTTGTGTGTCTTTTGTTTTTCTTGTTACACTGGCTTTTCTTGATTATGGGTATTGTTTTCTTGATTATGGGTATGATTCTTGAAGTTGAGTCTCACTGCAACAAATAGTGCGCATCTAAGCAGGGCCACCTATGTTCCTATTTTCCCTGCATAAGCTGGATTAGCTTTGTGTCGGATCAGGCAGGCAGTCCTGAGTGGAAATGCCATTATCTCCAGTACTGCTTTTACCTCTCGCTTTAAAGCTAGCACAAGTGTAAAAGATTGCATTACTCCAGGGACGTTCCATCCTTAGAATAATCAGCTATAATAATAACAAGAATTTTGAACGGGATATATTTTTTATCATAAAATTCTTAACTGAGTAGCACCATTCTTAACAGTAACTGTGGTTGAGGAATTATATCATTGAGCAGCTAGGGAGAATGAATGTTATTGAACTCTATTATAAAAGACTCTCGGGCATGTTTTAACTCTGTGTATGTTGTATATACTAGTGTTTAGCGTTGACTACAATGATGAACTGGATATCTTGGTGAGTGGCTCTGCAGACTTCACTGTGAAAGTATGGGCTTTATCTGCTGGGACGTGCCTGAACACACTCACCGGGCACACGGAATGGGTCACCAAGGTAGGAAGACTTACAGGAGAAATCTCGACATCAGGCTTTGAAGGGGTGAGGGAGCTGGGGGTGGGGTGGAGGATGCTGGGTGCTGCTTTGTAAGTGGTAGGGGAGCCATAAGACGGAGCAGGTGCGCCCACAAAGCGTGATGGCCAACAACAGTGACCAGCAGGTAAGAGGCACTCAGTAAATAGTTTAACAGATGAATGGACTTACGGACATGGAAAAATACTCACAATATATTTGGTGGGTAGAGGGAACAAACACAATAAAACTCTACTGTAGAGTAGGATACCAGTTTCTGAATAAATACGTTCATGCACCGAAATGTTGAAGGTGGTTATTACTTAGGAACTGTGGGTGCTTTTTTCCCTTTAGGATAAACATATTTTTTAATCAGAAAAGCAATTTTCATGTTAAAAAAAAAAATAATTGCAAGAAGTGGGACAAAGAAAAAATGTATAAAGTCCTTAAAAGAGTATTGTGGTGTTTACTCATTTTCAAAAAAAGATGGCCGTGAGGATCAAATGCAATATTAATCATGAAAATGTCATGCAGAAACACTTTTCCTGAGCTTACCAGGTATTTCTGTGAGGGCTGGAGGATACAGGAGTGAACAAAGCAGACCCAGGCTTGATATGGATGTTAGCCCAGTAGGAGAAAGAGTTGTTAAATAGTAATTTCACAAATAAATATATAATTACAAATTGTGTTAAGTGCCATGAAGGAAAGAGTGCAGTGTTCTGTGAGGAAGGCTAGGAGGTATCTAAACTCTTTCAGGGGAGAGCTTTTTGAGAAGGGACAAAATATGAAGAAATCGGAGGTAGCTGTGTACAGAGTAGTGGAGTGTTTCCGTGTGCACAGGGTATGCCCAGGCCCTGGGCGGGAGAGAACCTGGACCATTTGATGACCTGAAGGCCAGTGGAGCTGTGCTGGGGTGGTGTGGGAGAGGTGGCCATCGTGTGTGCCTTCCTTGGCCGTGTTAAGGATTGTGCATGTCCTACATGTAGCAAGAAGCAGTTGGGTGTTATGAGCAGGGAGAAAACAGCCGCTGAGTGAACAGTGGGTTGGGGTCGGGCACAGTGGACACATCGAGGCCAGTTAGGGGTTTGCGATAATCTAAGCAAAAGATACCTGTGGCCCGGACCGAGGTGGCAGCTCAGAAAGAGAACACACACGAAGGATATGTCTTTAAGGTAAAGCCAAATGAACGTACCGACTCTTGGGGAACAAAGAAGAAAGAATCTGATGTCCAGTGGGTTTCAGGTCGGGTGGGTGAATGTGTTTACCTGAAATAGGTGGAGCTGGAAGGAGAGCAGTTGGTGAGAAGGTCAGTAACAGCACTGAACTGTACTCTTAAAATGGTTGAGATAGGACATTTTATGTTCTGTATCTTTTACCACAGTTCTGTATTGGACACATTGAATATTTCAGTGGAAAAGTTACATAAGACAGTTTGGTGTGGTGTTAAAAACACTGGAGTTGGGGCCAGGATGCTGACCGTGATGTTTTAGGCAAGCTGCCCCTCCCTTCGGGGCCTGACTTGTATCTGTTAAATGTTCCTATGAATTCTGAGTGAGGTCATGGCACGGAACCCAGCAGGGTGCGTGCGGTTAGTAGGTCTGTGTTTCAGTTGAGTCTGCAACCCGGGCTTCGGAACAGGTGAGCCTGGCCACCTCCTCACTTTGTGCTGACTTATTACAAAATAACTGGCACCTAAATGTCTACAGACTATCCCCAGTGCTAATGGATGGCTAGCTCTTATTTCATCATCATCGTCATCATTTAATTGTTTTATTTCATTTTCATTGCAATTGTGAGATCTAATACATGCCTCGTCCCCTATTTTAAAGATGAGGAAACTGAGAAACAAAGGTGCTAGACGGTCTTGTCCAAGGTTGCAGAGTCAGTATATGGCAGATTCTGGTCCCAGGTCCAGTGCGTTTTCCCTTACAATGCACATGCCCGTGCTCCTGAATACAGATTATTTGTAACTATTTCTAGGTTTACGGACTGTTTTCTTTCCTGTTCCTCACACTTTCTATGAGGTCACATTTTACAGTTTTTAAAACCATTCCAAATGTTTGCTTCCAGATTAAAGTTGAAATTAAATGCTGCCATCATTAGACAATTTTAGATCCTGCTGAAAATATAGAGACTGTGGTTGTACTAACTAGAGGCTAACTTGGTCCTAGAGTTACAGCTTAGCTGTTCTAGCGTACCAGCTCATTTTGGGCTCTTTTTCCTATTTTAATTTTTAAAAAAAGGAATCTAGAAACAGTTTTAAAAGGATCTTTCTGTAACATGGATGTTTATATTTCTAGGTGGTTTTGCAGAAGTGTAAAGTCAAGTCTCTTTTGCACAGCCCTGGAGACTACATACTCTTAAGTGCGGACAAATATGAGATCAAGGTGAGGTTTTTTTTTTCCTCCATTAATTTGCCTCATCAAAGAAAAACTGGCAAATACAAGGAAATTAAAATGGTGTAGCACAGGGGGAATATTTTAAGGGAAGCAGGAATGTCTTAGTATAAGCCATCTTAAACCCATTGGAAAGAGAATTGCTTGTTAATTCTATGTACAACGCAGTTTCTAACCCTGATTTGCAAGCAAAGAAAAAAGAAAACACAAATTTATCTTCACATTCTGTTTTCTTAAGACACATCTCAGGGTGCCTGGGTGGCTTAGTCGGTTGAGCATCTGACTCTTGATCTCGGCTCAGGTCATGATCTCGCGGTTCGTGGGTCCCGGCCTCACACTGGGCTCTGCACTGGTGGCGCGGCGGAGCCTGCTTGGGATTCTGTCTCTTCTTCTCTCTGCCTCTCCCCAGCTTGTGTGCTTGCTTGCTCGCTCGCTCGCTCTCTGTCTCTCTCTCTGAAAATAAACTTAAAAAAATAAAAACCACACATCTTGTACCCACTTCAATTCTTAGATCTACACTATGAAAACGAAGATTTACTTGTATAATAAAAACAATTTGCAAAAAGTTTACAGAGCGATCTTATATACATTCTTTTTGCAGTTTTTAAATTGTTTTGTGTGGTAGGCATCTTCATTTTGGGAACTGAGGTTCGGAGAGGGTACGGATTTTACCCAAGATCACACAGTACATGCATGCAGCATCAGAACTAGGACCCATGCCTCTCAACTATAAAACTTGTGGCCTTTCTCATGTACTTCACTTTATATTGCCTTCAGCAACCATAGGCCGCATTGTGTAAGGGTAAGCTTGTCTATGGTGATGTGATTTGTCATCTTGTCTAATATTCTTTTATCTGTAGATTTGGCCGATTGGGAGAGAAATTAACTGCAAGTGCTTGAAGACATTGTCTGTCTCTGAGGATAGGAGTATCTGCCTGCAGCCAAGACTTCATTTTGATGGCAAATACATTGTCTGTAGTTCCGCGCTGGGTCTCTACCAGTGGGACTTTGCCAGTTATGATATTCTCAGGTAATGTTTCCTATCTTTGACGGTCTGTTCTCTTTTTTCTTTTTCTTTTTGTTTGTTTGTTTGTTTGTTGTGGTTTAATAGTAAAGTCAAGACTGAATATTTGGATAAACCAGTCAGTAGTTTGTGTTTGGGAAATGTTTACTACATCAGTTATAAACAGGGTTATATGCCGAAAATCACACACATAAAAATATTAAAGGCAATAATTAGAGTTTCATGCTAGAACCTCAAAGATCTAGGTTCTAATCCCTCCCCTTACTTCCCCCTTTCAGAGTTTAACATGCTTTTCTGGAAAACGAGAGGCTTGGATAAAAAGAACTTTCAGATCTCTAGTTCTAATATTTTTTTAAATATATTTGTTTAAAGTTTTAGACAGATAAGGTATATTTAGTAAAATAACGATTTTTAAATTAAATTTCTTATTTTAATTCCAATACAGTTGCCATGCAGTGTTACTACATTGTACACCTGAAACTACTGTATTTCAATTCCGTGCAACACCTAGGGCTCATCAAAACGTGCACTCCTTAATCCCCGTCACCTATTCCACCCATCCCTTCACTCACCTCCCTTCTGGTAACCATCAGTTTGTTCTCAATACTGAAGAGTCTGCTTCTTGGTTTGTCTCTCTCTCTTGCTGTCTTTTCTTTTTCCTTTGCTCATTTGTTTTGTTTCTTAAATTCCGCATGTGAGTGAGATCATATATTTGTTTTTCTCTGACTTAGCATTCTACTCGATAGCTCCATCTATATAGCTGCAAATGGCAAGATTTGATTTTTTCTTTTATTTATTTATTTATTTTTAAGTTTATTTTGAGAGAGAGTTTGTGATCAGGGGTGGGGCAGAGAGAGGGAATCCCAAGTAGTCTCCATACTCAGCACAGGGGCCCAACATGGGGCTTAGATTTCACGACTGTAAGATCATGACCCGAGCCCATCATGAGTAGGACGATTGACTGACTGAGCCACCCAGGTGTACCAAGATTTGATTCTTTTTTATGGCTCAATAACATTCACGTATACACACACACACACACACACACACACACACACACACCCCACATCTTCTTTTCTTTTTTTTATTAAAAATTTTTTTTTAAACGTTTATTTATTTTTGAGACAGAGAGAGACAGAGCATGAACGGGGGAGGGGCAGAGAGAGAGGGAGACACAGAATCCGAAACAGGCTCCAGGCTCTGAGCTGTCAGCACACACCCCGACGCGGGGTTCGAACTCACAGACCATGCGATCGTGACCTGAGCCGAAGTCGGACACTTAACCGACTGAGCCACCCAGGCGCCCCACATCTTCTTTATCCATTCATCTTATCGATGGATACTTACGCTGCTTCCATAATCTGGCTATTGTAAATAATACTGCAGTAAACATAAGAGTGCATGTTTCCCTTTGAATTAGTATTGTTGTATTCTTTGGGTAAATACCTAGTAGTGCAATTGTTGGATCACAGGATAGTTCTATTTTTAACCTTTTGAGGGGTCTCCATACTGTTTTCCACAGCAGCTGCACCAGTTTGCATTCCCACCAACGGTGCACAAGGATTCCGTTTTTCTCCGCATCCTTGCCCACACTTGTTTTTTCTTATGTATTTGATTTTAGCCCTTCTGACAGGTGTGAGGTGATATCTTATTGTGGTTTTGATTTGTATTTTCCTGAAGATGAATGATGTCGAGCATCTTTTCATGTGTCCATTGGCCGTCTGCATGTCTAGTTCTGATATTTTTTTTTTTTTAAATTTTTTTTTTTCAACGTTTTTTATTTATTTTGGGGACAGAGAGAGACAGAGCATGAACGGGGGAGGGGCAGAGAGAGAGGGAGACACAGAATCGGAAACAGGCTCCAGGCTCCGAGCCATCAGCCCAGAGCCTGACGCGGGGCTCGAACTCACAGACCGCGAGATCGTGACCTGGCTGAAGTCGGACGCTTAACCGACTGCGCCACCCAGGCGCCCCTAGTTCTGATATTTTAAATTCCACTTCCTGGTCAGTGAAATTCTGCATTAAGGGATCAAGTGACCTTCTGTTGACTAGTAGAAAGATGGAGGTATTTAGAGAAAAACAGAATTTGTAGGATTTCTCTTCAAAGAAATAAGAAGAGGTCCGTGGACAAAATAATTCTGTGATACTTTAAAGTACTGCATACTTTAGACCCTTCGTAGTTGTAAGCATGCTGGAGGCTGATGGAAGCCAGTGCCGTATGGTGATGAAGAGAACTTACTTTGGTGATAAGGCTTGGCTTAAAATCTGGTGCCATCTCCTATGAGCTGGATGATTTTATGTAAGGTTCTACCTTTCTGTGCCTCAACTTCCTGACCTATAAAGTGAAGACTAAACGGAATACCTGTAACGAGGACCAAGTACGAGACCTGGCAGATCTTTATTACCAATAGCTCTGAGAGGCTCTACACAAAGAAGCCTGTTTGCATTTGTTTAACCTCCTGTACCTCAGTCTCATTGTATACAAAGCCCTTTTTTTGAGGAACACCTACTAATGGTTCAGAGAATTAGTGCTCCACAGAATGGTTCAGGAAATGCTGGCTTGGAGTTGTACCGAAAATTGAATGTTCTCGTCATTGTTTTTCTCCATGACTGTTTGAGGGCAACTGGTATGGGATCTGTCATGCTAGCCAATAGGACTTTGTCAGGCCCGGTCTCTCTGGTCAGACAGTTATAAGTAACCCCTTTTATATCTTCCCGGAATCAGACTTAATATTTCTAACCAATTAGCTTTCCAAGCTGTCAGAATCATTTCTAGAAATGATTGATAATTATGCTTTGAGGAAAAAAAAGACTGGAATAGATCCTGGAAAACTTTAGTCTATGCTTTTCATTTCATAGATGGGGAAACTGAAACCAAGAGAAGGTAGGGGCCTTGTGCAACATCCCCCTAATTTACCCTAGTCCTGCATCTGTTCATCCTTCTTTCTGTCCATCTGTCTATCCATCCATCTGACATCATCCAGTAGGCATATGCTTCAGGTACCAGCAAGCCAGAGAGAAGGAACTTTTGAAAGAATGTGATACTTTGCAAAAATCCAAGTAGTCACCATGGGAAAAATCTGATCTTTATTACAGTTTAGTATTGTTTTTGTTTTGAATCAAAATTTGGATAGGAGGGATGCAAAGGTAAGGTGGAATGCTTAGAATTTCTAAAGGTTTTATTTTGATCCCACATTTACCTTTCTCATGTATGTATTTCTCTTACTCAGAATGGCTTAAAGAGTCCAGAGTTCCAGAAGAAAGTTGTGTTAATTTTTGGTATTCAGATACACTAGCTTTGAGCAATAAACCTACACATTTGTTTGCTGCTAGGAAGTGTTAAGTTTAGATTTTTCTTTTTAAAATGTTTTTATTTTTGTTTATTTTGAGAGAGCGCATGCGCGCACCCACAGCATGGTATGGGCAGAGAGAGAGGGACAGAGGGAGAATCCCAAGCAGGCTCTGCGCTGTCAGCACAGAGACGACGTGGGGCTTGATCCCACGAACCATGACATCATGACCTGAGTTGAAATCAAGAGTTAGACACTTAACCAACTGAGCCACCCAGGCACCCTTAGATTTTTCTTTGAAAGGGGGCCATTTTATTTATCCACGGGATACAGGTGTGCTGTTTCGAAGGGACACATGCACCCCCATGTTTATAGCAGCACTATCCACAATAGCCAAAGTATGGAAAGGGCCCAGATGTCCATCGGCGGATGAACGGATAAAGAAGATGTGGTGTGTGTGTGTATGTATATATAATGGAGTATCACTCGGCATCAAAAAGAATGAAATCTTGCCATTTGCAACTACGTGGATGGAACTGGAGGGTATTATGTGAAGTGAAATTCGTCAGTCAGAGAAAGACAAAAATCATTTGATTTCACTCATATGAGGACTTTAAGAGACAAAACAGATGAACGTAAGGGAAGAGAAACAAAAATAGCATAAAAACATGGAGGGGGACAAAGCATTAAGTGACTCAAATATGGAGAACAAAGCGAGGGTTGCTGGAGGGGTTGTGGGAGGGGGGATGGGCTAAATGGGTAAGAGACACTAAGGAATCTACTCCTGAAATCATTGTTGCACTATATGCTAACTAATTGGGATGTAAATTTAAAAAAATAAATAAAATGAGAACAAATTAAAAAAGAAAGGGGGACATTTTATGTCTTGCCTCCTCCTCACCCCCTGCAACACAAATAAACCAGCCTCTTTTGAAATCTTAGTGCAAGTCCTGTGGCCTCTGTTGCTGAGACCAGGCAGGGCCACTTAGCTGAAAAGAAGCAAAGCACACGTGGTAGCATGGTGCTCAGGAAATCGGAGACAGGCCGTCTCTTGGGCTAAGTTAACTCACTACAGCAAGCAGGGTGATTTGGGTTCCAGGGCCCAGAGGGCACGGCAGGGATATCTGTTTACAGTTCTAAAGTAATCAAAGTTAAAGGGGCTGTGAGCCTGTCGAGACCTGCATTCCCCTCTGCAACATATTTGTGCTCCAGTGGCTGGAGTCTGTTCATCTTCACCAGGCTTGGGTCCTATCTGCTCGCCACCCGGTTACCTAAGTTTCTGGTTGTTTCCTGCTTTGCATTGGTGACGTGGGACTTACTGGACTTTTCTGCTGTTTTCCCAGTTTCCTTTGGATCTCTTTCGTAGGAGTTGTTATTTACCCATGTTCATTGCACCACTGCTCTATTTGTTAGCAGATATTTATTGAGCACCTACGTATGTTTTTGGCATTGGGATATGTACTGGGAACCTGCAGAACTACTTACCAAACTTGTAGAAATTACTAACCAGCAAGAGGGAAGACTGACATTAAATAACTAGGTGTTTTAGTGGTTGGGCTAAGGGCAACACAGTATGGGGTACTTTGAGACCCCCACCTAGTTGAGCAGTAAAGGAAAGCTTCTTTGAAGAAGAGGTTTGAGCTGAGCCCTGAAGGATGAGTGTCTGCATTAACTAAGTGCCAGCCGATGGTGTGCAATAAGGAGCATTGTAGACCGAGTGACCTGGCTGTTCAAAGGCCCTGAGACTGAAGGAGCCTGGTGCCGGAGACATGAGTGCAGTAGAGAACCACCAGAGGGTTTAAAGTTAAAAGAGGTGTTAATAGGATTAGATTTTAGAGTGAGATTAGCTGACTAAAAGGGGCAAAGAATAGCTGTGGGAAGACCAGTTGAGACTGTTGGCAGCTCAGGCAAAGGATGACATCTTGGATCAGTCGTGGCAATTTCGCTAATAGCGAACAAAGTAGAAACTTTAAGAGGTAAAATCAGTTGATCTTGGTATTGAATTTGTTGCTTGAGTGAGGTGGAGAGTTCGGCGGTTGTCATGGTTTGTTACCTGAGCAACTGGGTGAAAGAGCAAGGAAGGAAATAAGGAAGAGAAACAGGGTTGGCCCACACTTCAGTTTTGGACAGGTTGAGTGTGGGGAATAGGTCGTCTTCACTACTCAGTCCCCTCCCTTTCCAATGTCCGCTGAAATCTGCTCGGACCCTAGTTCTGTCTTCTAGAGGTCATGACGTCTGGCCTCACATGTCCTTCACTTCGTACGTGTGGGCGGTGATCGTGTATAGTTTCCCTGTCCCTGCCAGCTCTTTTTTCTCCCCCTGTCAGCTGATCTCCCTTGTGTTCTTTCTTTGTCCCAGTTACCAGGCCCTGCCTGTTCTGGGTGAGCTCTCGGGCACACGCTAGTTGGCAGTGTCCTTGTTAAAATGCGGGTCAACCCGGCCTTTCACAGGCCCCCCCCCCCCCCCCCCCACTGTTCCAGAGCAGGGTTTGCGCATCCTTCTCTCACAGCTCTCTTCCTGGTGCCTCCAAAGAGGACGTCAGCTTTCCTTGTCAGTCTTGGTGCCTCACTAAGTGTGCAGACGACAGAGACTGTGTTTTTTTGTGCGTTTCTTTTGCTGTTTGGCTGGGCCTCTCCCGTTCTGTGCCTTTGTCGTCAGTGTTTGGGGAAGGTGAGGGGTGCCCTCTCTACAACCCCAGTCTTCCCTAACAATTTCTGATGCATCTGTTGTTAGTGTTTCTGGATTATTTAGGAACACCTTGGTTCTTCTGGCCTCTGCTGGATTTAGAGTTGGCTACCTGCCGAGTAGAGTAGCACTGGAGCCACCTGGTTTCCAGTCTTTGTTCCAGGCACAGGAGGCTCCCACAGGCCAGTGTTCTAGGGTTTGATGAATCCATCTTTTTACCTAGTGGTACGAGTTGAGTCTTGCATTCTAATTCTCCCTGGTAATCCTTAGCCACAGTATGGACCCCAGCGGGACTTCAGTTTTCACCTAAGTGAGATAATCTGTAAGATCCTTTCCAGCCTGGGTGGGCATCTTGCGCCTTCAGAGATACGCATCAGACACTGCCTTTTCCCTTACGTGCCGCTGTTATCGTGTCAGGGTTCTTCCTCTTCCCCCTTTTTAAGTAAGCTCAGCTTTTTGTCTTTTCCATTTTATTGAAAACTTTCATTTAACTCTCTACATTTTCTTGAATTTTGTATTGGTTTTTAATGTCTCCAGAAAAGATTACAGTGGCAGAAACAGAAGTAAAGTTGCCTTCTGGTTCATGTTTCCTAACTCTCGTCTTTGTAGGGTCATCAAGACTCCTGAGATAGCAAACTTGGCCTTGCTTGGCTTTGGAGATATCTTTGCCCTGCTGTTTGACAACCGCTACCTGTATATCATGGACTTGCGGACAGAGAGCCTGATTAGCCGCTGGCCTCTGCCAGAGTACAGGAAATCAAAGAGAGGCTCAAGCTTCCTGGCGGGCGAAGCATCCTGGCTCAATGGACTGGATGGGCACAATGACACGGGCTTGGTCTTTGCCACCAGCATGCCTGACCACAGTATTCACCTGGTGTTGTGGAAGGAGCACGGCTGACGCCACAAGCTTACCACCGCTGACTTGACTTTGGGTGCCGGGGCTGCGGGTTTTCAGTGCAACCTCTGTGGCAGCCGACTGCATGAACCAAAGTTCTCACCTAATGGTATCATCGCGCAGTGCACAATCATTTATCCATGTTTGCCAGGGGGCCAGGGCTCGGGGCGGGGGAGGGCTTGTTTTATTGACATACAGCACAGCATGCTAGTGGGGGTACGCCATTGACTTCATTTGTACTTAGTTATGTTGGTCAATAGAAGAGGATGCATTTTGGGTTTCATCTTTCTTGAATATTGGTTTTAAGTAAAGAAAGTTAAATGGCTCATTAATCTGCTAATTGGTTGCCTATAAAAACACATTCAGTCTGTTATTAAAGCTTTTTACCATCGCCTTTTTTTCTTTTGAAGTTGAAGCAAAGGTGCTATGATGTTGTTCCAGCAACTTCTCTCACGTGGGGCTTAGCTTTTATAATAGCCAGTGTTACAAAGACCACTGAGTCCTGTGACATTCATAAACTCTCCACCACATACCAGTTCTAAAGAAGGTCTGTCTTCCAGGGCGTATCAAGTTCTATAAATTGTTCACAACACATTCTAAACCCTAGTACTTGGCAGAGTCAGGGTTGGCCAGGTCTGAGATGTAAGGGAGTTCTGTGGTTTTCGTTTCCATGTGGAGCAAGCTGGCCATCGGTCCCCTGCCGCCTGGGTGAGTGCACACAGGTGACTGGTACAGTAGAAAGGGCGCTGAGCTGGAAGGTCGAAGACTGGCCCTGTTACCTAGGAACCCTGTGACCTCACTATATCACTTCCCTGGGCCCCATTTTCCCTGTCTGTATAGCCAGGTGTTAAGCTAAGTGATTTCTGAGGTTTTGGTCCTGCATCTACTGAAGTGTGGGCAAAAGTTGGTATTTCAGTTTTGTCTGATTCATGGTTTCTTTTGGGTTGAAGATAATAGTTAAATGAAATCATTGGTACGGAGTTATTATCTATAAGGGAGTCAGATGGACCCAGGGGAAATGTAGAAAATATAACAGATTCCCTAGAATGTTAGCATTTGGATGTTAGCAGATTGGATGTTAGCAAGATGTTAGCAACTGGATGAAATGCTGAGGAGAATCTTGGTTCTTTAAAAAGACAGTGGGCTGTCTTCGAAGGAAAGGTACCTGAACCTACCTTGTTCTTCCTCCTTTGCCTCTAACTTGACACGTGGCTTCAGGCTGGTTAACTTTTTATCTCTGGGCCTAGATTAGGGTTTATAAACTCAGATGCCCAGGGCAGCCATGCAGATAACATAAATGGCTGAAAGGCGTTAGGGTTGTGCTGAATCACGGAAAGCGTATTTAATGGGGCAGTTACTCAGCTCTCAGTGGTGGTGGGTCTTCACGATTTCTTTAAGAGGGAGTAGAAATCCAGATCTTTATTTGAAACCTCCTGATTTTTGAAATGTTGACAACTAATTGTTGATAGTGTAAAATACAATGAGCTAAACCAAGCATGTCTATGGGCTACCAGTTTGCATCCTCTACCCTGTCATTCCTGTAAAGTTCGGTAATTCTGTGATCCGCAACGGGAGTGTTTTGACATCATCGTCACAACATTAGGGACAAAGTAGAGGGAGTGAGCTGTAGGACAATTCAGCTGTTTCCCATTGTGTTACAGGAAAGTGAGGGGGCGCGTTTCATCCGCGGGCCAACAGGAAAGTAGTTTGAAGGTGAACATACGAACTGGAACCCCATTTGCAGCCTCCACCTGGGAATATGTTATTTGTTCTTGCTGACGCGAATATGAAAGCCTGTCCGTTTTACAGGTGGGAGAAAGGCTCCCGGCAGAGCTGAGAATGATGCCAGCCCTGGTGGGGACCCAGCCCTCCCACATTCCGCAGTAGCACAGAGCCCGACGGTGACCTCTGAAGGCCTTCGTAAAGTTAATATTCTAGAGAATTCGTGTTTGGCTTCAAGGACAGGTTTAGTTAATATTCTTGTTGAGACTGTAAGGGGATGAGGTAAAAGGGTAATGTGTTCTCCATCCCCAAAGGCCATGGGTTCTGTGCGTGGGCTCCGCTCCGTCTTCCAAGAACCGGAACCAGAATTGCGGCCGGAACCGATTTCACAGGGGCCTCAGGAGACTTTGGGCGGTGATGAGGGCAAATGACTTTTTCCTCTTCCTCCAACCTGAACAAATAACTGAGATTGCAGATCTGATGGCCATCCCTACGCCCACCTCACTCCCAGATATATCCAGCAGGAATTATAGTCATTTGTGGGAATTTTTTTTTTTTTTTAATGACCAACCTGGCACTTTTACGGCACGTCCCATTTCAGTTTTCAGTGGACACCGAAGTTCCCATCAGGTAGCGTGGCGCAGCTGGTTGGGACAGCAGTACTTGAGGCAGTGGTTGGAGTCCTCACTTAGATTCCTCCTCACCAAAGGCCTTCGTTCCACCTGAGCGGGTTATTTCAGTGCTTTATAGATGCCGGATTTAGCCATACAATGGCCGGCTTTTGTGAAAATGAAGAGCTAACGTGTCCTTTGAAAGAATAAAGCAAACTGGAGCATCAGAGGGTGGGGAGGAGGTAGCTAAAGCTGTAGTTTCTTAGTCCCCTTTCATTGCCTTACAAGGTTGTCTTCCCCGCGCCCTGACTTGTGCTCCCTTAGCTCGGAGGGGAGGCAGCTGCCTTTTCCTCTTTTGTGAACATGCTCGTTTCTGAAAAATTCGCAAGTCCTGAGCACATAGACTCCATCCTTTCTTGATGAGCGTTGGATTTCTTGAGTGAAGATGTGTGGTGGGAGGGAGGGGCTCCTCACCTCTCAGCTCCATAAGGGTGGGGCTGGGGGTCCAGGAGAGCTGAGGGAGTGGGAAGTTCTAACATTCCAAAGCAAAGTCATTTCCTCCAGCCCCGTTGTTTGCAGTAAGAAGTCAAATTCGGCAAAACTGATACCAGGCTGACCTTCAGACCTGTCAGAGGAATAGGAAGGAAGCCTTCTTTTCAGGGGTGGGTCTAGACTTTGAAAAGTTCCATGGGAAGGTGCACACGTTTGGATAGCTTTTTGTAAGTGGAAGGTAGGGAATAAATACTGTTACTAAATTTTTGATCGCACCTCATTTTTCACAGTTAAAAAAGACTCTTGTGGCCATTGCAGACATCGGCGAAGTGTGGATGAGGGTGATGTAATCATTCCAGTGTTTGCGCTCGGGAGAGTGGTCACTGCTCTGCATTTGTAAAACCCCTTCAGGAGAAAAGAAATATTTTTGTAAACGGTATCATTTTAGACCAGAAGTGGCTTGTTCGGTTCGGCATTTCGACCTAACAGAAATGGCAAAGGATGGAGGTGCAGCCGGGTTTTCCGCCGCTGCTCTGGCCAAACGCGGCCAGCTCCTTGAAGCGGGGACAGTGCACCCTAGCTTCTTGGGGGCCTGGAGGTGAAGCTTCCACCGCCACTCACTCTACCAGTCTCGGGGCCTCCGCTTGGCCTCTGGCAGGCCTGGGCGACCTGCAGGTGCCCTCCTCAGTCGGGAAGCGCGCAGAATCAGATCACTGCTCTAGGACGCCGCCTGGGGCGGGCCACACGGTCCCCTTTGCCTTTAGGGACACAGGATTTGTCAGGGCAGGAGGGAAGCTCTTGAGGTCTGTCCCCGTGACACAGCCTTCCTACCTGGTTATGCCGGTGCTGGCCACGATATTTGCAGGACACCCGAGACACCCCAGAGGATTACGCGGCCCCCAGACAGAGTGTGATGGCAAGAGCAGGTTAGCGTCTTGGGCAGAAATGCCCACTAGGTGTCTTCGGCAGCGTGGGAGCAGAGGGTCGGTCCCTTGTGCCTACTCTAGGAAAGTGTTCCCCAGAATGAATCCTCCGGTGGAGTCCTGGGTAGTCTTTGTACCACTCCCTTATCAGGCTGAATGATCGTGCTCCGTTCAAACGGGTGTTGGCTGTCGAGTTGTTTCAGGGTGTCTCCGGTCTTCCTACGACAGGGGACTTCGGTCGCTTCCAGTTAGTATTACGGTCCTGACGAGTCGTAACCCCGTGCTGTCGTCACCGCCTAGAGAACCCAGCCACGTCTGCGCTTCATGAATGTGCTCAGAGAAAAATGTTTTTGCATATTTCAACCTGGAAAACTATTAACGCAGATGACAAAAGCTCACAATTACCCTGTGTCCCTCTACTCACATTGTGAACAGACGCATTTCGACTAATTTAGACTTCGTACTCTCGACGAGAGCGCTCAGGTTGAAAAAGGCTGGTCTCACCAATCCGACGTCTGTAGCAACGTGGTCAAAATGTATCTTCTCATGTTTCACTAATTTGATGTCTATTGTGATCTAGGGGGAAGGAGGTGAAGTTTGTATCTGAAGTGTCTGTGGGGTGGGAGGAGAAAGGGACTGCGTGAGCAGATAGTGGAGAGAATGTGGGACAAGATGTCTTTAGAAGATGAGAAGTTACTTTCACGCATCGTATGGAAGCATTCTACTGTGAGTGATTGTGCTAACTATAAATCATTGATGTCTATACATTAAGGCAGGTTCTCTCAATTAGGCAACATTTGGTTAGTCAAGTCCAAGTTATTGTTTGTACTTGAAAGTAATAAAGCTGCGTTTCCTTAAAAATACATTCTGTAGTTTTAAGACTATTTACTTGCCTTCTTTCCCCAGTGAATTCAGGTGGGGCTTTGCGAGAGTTGATCGCGTTTTAGAATGTGTTTTTTAGAAATGGAACTGGCTGTCGTGTGATCTAAAGCGACTCTGTTCCTTTGCTGTTTCTGCACGTTCTAGAACGTAAGCCCAATAATATAACAATTTCTGAATGAGATCCAAGAGGGAAACAATACGTTGAAAAATCAAATGCAAGGAAAGAATTTTGGCGACCTCCATGAGTAGATACAGACAGGGGGAAGTACCATGAATGCAGGTTGCAGAGCTTGGGATTCTCCCTTCCTCCACTATTCAGCCCATCTCCTAGTTGGGTCATTCTTCTTCATTTCAGTTTGTAAGGCCCCTTGTTGTTCACCAAACATCATCCTGTACCTTTGATCCCCAACGACACCATCATAGGGCAGGCTATCCTGTTATACAGAGAAAATTGAGGCCTGAAAAGTGGCTAATTGCTTGGAGGAGTAGTGAGCGGTGATGAGGGGGTTGGGGCCCAGAGTTTTAGCCTCCACAGACCCAGACCTTAGATTTTCCCCACCTTTCCTTGTTTCCCTTCCCATTCTCTCCCTACTTCAAGTCTCTTGGATCCAAACCTGGACTGTTCCCTTCCCCCTTCATCACTTGCGTGTGCCTTTCCACCCGTTCACACTCTGGAATGCTTCCGGGGAGTCTCGCCAACCGCTCCTTCAAGCACATGGCTCCTCTGTTCAAACCACCTCAGTGAGTCACTATTACCAACAGGGGTGGGGGGTGGGGGGAAGAGGGTCTAGTCTAGATGTATTAACCTACCCATAATTGAGTCTCAACTCATCTCTTCAGTTTTTGATTTCTTTTCCTGGCTTTGCACTTTGGGTCTTTTCCCAGCCTCATGGAAAAACCCCCATTGTTCCTTTCTACCAGCCCTAGGGGCAGCCTTTAGGATCCCACTGACCTTCCAAGATCTTTAAAGCCTCAGCTAACCAGCATCCCTCAACTCAGCCTGACTCAACATTTTTGCCTAGGGTAGTTAGTTGTGCAATCTGTTGGCAGTTCATCACATTGTACCTTTTGCAACTGGCAAACCATTGACTTTCACCCTTGATCCATAACTTTTTCCAAAGCCAGGTGAATGCCTTATCTCCCCAACAACAGTGTAAGGTTGTTATTATCTGATGCTCAGTAAGTTCTTGGGAAGATATTTTAATAAGTTCCACGGATCATCTTAGGGGATATGTTAACTGGTAGAAAAATAACTTTTGAGAGGATAAGAACACTGAAGCAAAATGAAAGACCAATGACACAGCTCTTCCTCTTAGACTTTCCTGTTCTGCTGTGTCCTATGAACATCTACACTGTTCTGAGAACATTTGGGCAGAATGTTTGATGATCATTGCGTGATTAGACACAGGCAGTCCTTTCCAGTGAGATGTTCCTGTCCTTTGCACTTGAACCACATGTTCTCAATTTGTGGTAAAGATAATCCAACAATAATACAAATTTATAGAGAAAATTACCCAGAACTCCTGTATCATAACAATTTGTAATATTCTCTTCTAATCCTTATGCACATAAGTATGGACTTACATGATTGCAAATCATTTTTTATTGTGCTGTCAGAAATGTGCTTGAAGTCTTTTCAATTAGCAGAATCCTTTGTAATATTCTTTTATTACCATAGTTTGCAAAACCATTCTTGTTTTGATGAATAATTAGGTAGCTTCCAGTTTTGCTTTTCAGATAATGCTACAGAGAACTTCTTTGTGCATATTTTTTTTAGGACAGGTTCCCAGTATAAGACTCGTCGGTAAAAGCAAAGGAGAATTCTTAACATTTTTTTGGTCACAAACATGGAAGGGCACATACACCTTCCATATAGTATATAGTTATAAAGTGAACACCTGTTTAAGGACTGTCAAAGTCAAGAAAGGTCGTTCCTGGCTCCCCAGAAACCCTCTGTGTCCAGGAAGGAACACTTCATGGCTTTTGCATCATATTTATCACATGGCTTTCCAAGTGGGTTAAAAAGATTTATGGTGTCACCTTGCTGGATTAAATACATGTTTCGCCACAACATCATCAGTTTTGAGTGGTTATTATTTTTTTTTATTAATAACATAAGTTTGTTATTACATATCCATCAGTGTGGTGCTCAATACCACTTGAAACATGCATATTATCCTAGAGATGAATCCATTTTCCAGTGCTTTTTATTTGAAACACATTACCACAAAGCCATTATAAATTACTGAGGAGGTATTCATTTAAAAAAATAACCAATAAAATCATACTGCCCATATGAATCAACTCTTGTTATTGGACAAGAGTTTAACAGTATTTAAACTGGTAATTCCTGTGTTAACTGGAAAACATCACAGATGTATTGCCATAATTTTCTTTTATATTTATGTAGCCTACATAGCTTGCAGAATTTTATAAAGTCGTTCATTATTGTGGCAGGTAGTTTAAGGCACAGATGCTTTGAGTGACTATTTTAAATATGTTTGCCAATTTAGTAAATATAAAGAGGGCATCTCAAGCTTGCTTTAATTGGCATTTCTTGTCTTTATGTGAAGACAGAAAACAGATTTTTTTATTTTTTTTATTTTTTATTTTATTTTTTTCAATATATGAAGTTTATTGTCAAATTGGTTTCCATGGCAGATTTTTTAATGTATGATTATTTGTATTTCATTTGAATTCTGTCTGCATCTTTTATCCGTTTGCTTTTATTAACATTTTCAAGTACTTGAGAAACATTGTTTGAGATGAATTAAGGCCACAAATAAAATTTCAGCAATCTAGGCATCACTGATTTAGAAATAATAATTAAGCCCAAGGCATGTGTTGAAAGCAAACCTATCAACAGTCACTATTTACATCCCAGTAATTAATGTGATACGTCACGAATATGCCTGGTCTCTCTCTCTTTTTTTTTTTAAATACATTTTTTGATTTTTTTATGTTTATTTTTGAGAGAGAGAGTGTGTGAATGGGAGAGGGGCAGAGAGAGAGGGAGACACAGAATCCGAAGCAGGCTCCAGGCTCTGAGCTGTCAGCACAGAGCCAGATGTGGGACTCGAACCCATGAACTGGGAGATCATGACCTGAGCTGAAGTCAGACACTTAATCGACTGAGCCATCCAGGTGCCCCTCTTTTTTTTTTTTTTAATTTTAACTTGTTTTATTTTTTATTTTTTTAAATTTACATCCAAATTAGCATATAGTGCAACAATGATTTCAGGAGTAGATTCCTTAGTGCCCCTTACCCATTTAGCCCATGCCCCCTCCCACAACCCCTCCAGCAACCCTCACTTTGTTCTCCACATTTGTGAGTCTCTTCTGTTTTGTCCCCCTCCCTGTTTTTATATTATTTTTGTTTCCCTTCCCTTATGCTCATCTGTTTTGTTTTGTTTTTTTTTAATTTTTTTTTTTTAACGTTTATTTATTTTTGAGACAGAGGGAGACAGAGCATGAATGGGGGAGGGTCAGAGAGAGAGGGAGACACAGAATCCGAAACAGGCTCCAGGCTCTGAGCAGTCAGCACAGAGCCTGACGCAGGGCTCGAACTCACGGACCGCGAGATCATGACCTGAGCCGAAGTCGGACGCTTAACCGACTGAGCCACCCAGGCGCCCCTCATCTGTTTTGTTTCTTAAAGCCCTCATATGAGTGAAGTCATATGATATTTGTCTTTCTCTGAGTGACTAATTTCACTTCGCATAATACCCTCCAGTTCCATCCACGTAGTTGCAAATGTGCCTGGTCTCTTAAGTAGGTCTAGTAAGACCCGGAAACGCAGAAGAGAGCTCACCAACAATACTGGATATGTAATGGAACCCTATTTTCAATTTGATATTTTCCTAATGCAGATATACCACAGGTGATCAGTAGTATTTAAAGGAAAATATGGGCAATCATGAATCAAGTTTTTCTCCCAAAATGAACTATGCTCGAAATTTAAAATGAATAATTAATCCAGAAGGCAACCAAGTGCAGATGCCAAGAACATAGTCATCCTAGTGTTTTATTTTTACTCCTGCAGAGTCAGAGAGGGGTGACAGGTGTACTTTTGTATCTCAAGCCTCAGTGGGTTCAGAGATTTTTAATCTGAGAGTTTTAGGAGAGCAGACATTCCTGAGTTTGGTGGTTCAGCAGATTTAGCCAAGTAATGCAACTCTTGAGCTAGTTGATCATTCAAGCTTTAAGGGCACAAAGCTTGAAATTTATTTGAGACAGGATCAGAAAAACAAAACCACTCGAAGGCTGCATGTCAGGAAGAAAAAATGGAGAGGTAGGAGTAATAAACCGAGTGTTACTCATTTCTCTCCCCACCCCCCCCCCGCCACTACTCCCCTATGAGATATGTCTGGATCACAGGAAATCTCTTTTTTTAAAGTTTCTTTATTAGAGAGAGAGGTGGGGGAGAGAGAGAATCCCAAGCAGGCTCCACACTGCCAGGGCAGAGCCCTATGCATGGCTCGAACCCACAAACCATGAGATCAAGACCTGAGCTGAAATCAAGAGTCGGATGCTTAACCAGCTGAGCCGCCCAGGCACTGCATGGAGAACGGGGAATCTCTTATTCTTCTCTGTGCCCATAAAACTGGTACAAAATACACTAAACATGGGGATGTGTGGGTGAATGTGTTTTGGGTTTATCTACATCGACTTCTTGTAATTTAAAGTTCTCAAAGTGTGTTTTCTCCCAGCATTTCAGAATTACCTGGGACTGGTTAGAAATGCAAATTATTGGGCCCCACCCCAAGGCTAAGGCCTCAGAAACTCAGGCTGGAGCCTGGGCAGATGATGGTGATGCCCACGAAGGTTGAGAACCACTATTATCTAACCTATTCTGCCACCTAGTGGAATGTGTGGGAATAGCATTTGGCAACGAGTGGAGTACATTAATTATATTAAGAACTATTTTGCACTTACACGGCCACCCTGAACGTGTTCTAAAACTGGAATTGCCTTCTCCTCATTTCCAGTCATCATAGGGCATGTCATTTCAAGATATCAGCAGGCAGTGTGTTTAAACTTGTCTTTGTTGTTTTATAAGTGCCTTTAAATTTGTACTGAAATTGCTTTTATCACACACTAGAATAATGCACAGCTATTAAATAATGCTAGGAAGAATAATACATGGGGAAATGCAAAAATGTGCATGGAAAAACAGGGTTAAAATGGCATACAACATTATTCAAACTAAATCGTTTAAATACGCATAAAAACAAAATGAAATATACCAAAAGGGCAATCGTGGTTCTCTCTTGGGGATGCGATTATAGGTAAATATTTTCTATATGCTTTTTTTTGGGGGGGGGGGTATTTTCCAAGTTTCTGTGATGAGTATGAATTATTTTTAAGAATAATTAAAATATTTTTTTCAGTTATGTAATACAGCTGCAAGCATCATTTAGCCCAAATTCCTTCTTGCAGGAAATATGTATGAAGTCCTCATACCAGGCATTGTGCGAGGGCCTGGGGAAACAGAGGACATGTGCGTAGCCTCTCGTCCTGGAGCTCGGGGGTCATATGCACATAAAACCCAAGGGGTGTAATGAAGGAAGCACACAGAAGGGAGAAAGGCTCTACTTAGGGGTGATAACCAAGATTTCCCAGAGGAAGTAGCTCTCCATAAAGTTCCCAAGCTAAGGGACGCCTGGGTGGCTCAGTTGGTTGAGCGTCTGACTGTGGCTCAGGTCGTGATCTCACGGTTCATGAGTTCGAGCCTCACATCGGGCTCTCTGCTGTCAGCGCAGCCTGCTTCAGATCCTCTGTCCCCCTCTCTCTCTGCACCTCCCCTGCTCACCCTCTCTTCCTCTCAGAAATAAATAAACAGCAACAACAAAAATTCCCAAGCTAAGGATTCTAGATCCAGATGCCCTGTAAGTTACCAGCCTTTGTTAGCGGGCTCTAGGATATGTGTGGTGGGCTGGATTGTATTACTCCTGAGGGTCTCTGTAGTCAACACAGGAGCACATCAGACAGTGCTAGAATTTGGAGACAAGATCGTTAAGCAATTGAAATTCAACACAAAAAGAGCAGGCTGTTGGTGGTACAGCCATAGTTTTTCAGTCTCCAAATCTCCACATAAAAACAACACCCAAATAGCAAAACTGAAAACCCAGACAATACTTAAAAGTAGGTCACAAGGTAACCCCAGGAGCCCCCAAACACAAGCAGGTGAGGCAAACCAAAAACTGCCACGAGAGCAGCATTTGTATAGGAGGAAAAGGAAGGTGCAGGGGTTGTACGTGGTGGATGTGAGAACAGGAGAACCCAAGACAGGCACAGGTGGTCACAGAAGAGGGGCAGCCAATCTAAAAATGTTGGCTGAAGGTGGGAGAAGTTTTGTCCTCTCCCAACAGTGGGTTCATGTGAGGACCTACTGGAAGAGCACCTGAAAGGGCTGGAGCAGGGCAGCCCTTATAAGCTCATGAGACTGCCTGCCTTCTTCTAGGACAAGATCCCACCCTGGGGAAAACACTCAGGACTAAAATCAGAATTGAGCAAGACAGAGATGGGAGAGATTGTATTACTCTTGAGAGGCTTTGTAGGCAATGTAGGAACATGTGAGACACTACCAGAATTTGAAGACAAGGAAAGAAAGAGATGGCCCAGACCCAAGAAAGGATAAGGACAGAGGCAGGAAATCCCAGAAAGCAAGCTACTTTATTTTTAAACACATACAAGCAGCAGAAGAGGGAGCTCTATGGTGAAAATCTTTCCTGAACATAGCCTTGATCCAAAAAGTCAGGGAGGATCATTTCACAATGACACCAACAATAGAAAAGTACCAGGGCCAAATTCCACACACAATTATGAACAGCAAAGGGACCAAAGGGAAGCAGAATACCACCCCTATAGACCATGGAAGCACACCAGGGACACGTGGTTAAAAAGAGACCCAAACCATAACATATTCAAAAATGACAATATACTAAGCACCTGAAGCAAGACTGGAGAGAACTGCATAAATTGGAATTAGAAGAACTCAAAACTGGAATGAAGAATTCAGAAAGGAATTCGAAATTTGTTTAAGAAATGAAGGCTGAACCCCAAGTGGCGTAAGGGACTAAACCCAGCAGATAATACCTTAACAGATGGTGAAGAAGAAAAAGACGTGCAAATAAAAAGAAAATGAAGAATGGGAGAAACAAGACAAGAGAAAGTGACACGTATCCAAGGCATGCAAAGGAGAACAGACACAGAGGTAACAGGAGTCCCTGATGAAGAAAACCAAAGCAAGGCCAACACTCACAACTGTAATTCAAGAAAACATCCCGTTTAAACAGGTTGAAACCACATATTGAAAGTATACTCAGTACCTGAGAATATAGATGTATATTCTATATATTATTTGGCTGGTGAGGGGAAGCATCTCTTTCAAACTATTCTTTTTAACGTTCATTTATTTTTGAGAGAGAGAGAGAGAGAGAGAAAGAGCGCGAGTGGGGGAGGGGCAGAGCGAGAGGGAGACCCAGAATCCGAAGCAGGCTCCAGGCTCTGAGCCATCAGCACAGAGCCCGACGCGGGGCTCGAACTCACAAACCATGAGATCATGACCTGAGCCGAAGTCGGACGCTCAACCGACTGAGCCACCCAGGCGCTCCAGGCATTCAATTCTTTTATACATTTTTTTTTTAAAATAAATGGTTGCATAATCAGTGCTTTTGAAAGCATAGACGAAAGATATTATGTGACAAATCACGGACACTGACAATGTTGACTTGAAAAGCGATTGAGGAGAACTGGGCTCTGAGTGTGCAAAAGTTTTAGGAGTATCTGAATGCTACTCAGCAATAAAAAGGAAACACTCTCAGCACATACAATGACGTAGATGCACTTCACAACAATCATGCCTAGCTGAAGTCAGCTGTATACAAGAGAATGAAAACTATGTAATTCTATTTACACAAAATTTTCTGTATAAAACTGACCTCTGGTGGCAGAAAGCAGATCCCTGGTTGTCGGGGGATGGAGACAAGAGTTAAGGGTGGGTTGCCAGGGGCAGGAGGAACCTTCGAGGTGGGGAGGAGATCTTCATGATCTTGATTATGGCGGTGGTTTCACAGACGGATACTTAGGTCAAAATTCATCCAGGGGAGCCTGGGTGGCTCCGTCCGTTGAGCGTCCGACTCTTGGTTTTGACTCAGGCCATGAGCTCATGGTCCGTGGGTTCAAGCCCTGCACTGGGATCTGCACGGACAGTGCAGAGCCTGCCTGGGATTTTCTCTCTCTCTCTGCCCCTCCCCTGCTGTCTCTCTCTCTCTCTCTCTCTCTCTCAAAAAAAAAAAAAAAAAAAAAGAATAATAATAAATAATAATAATAAAAATAAACTAAAAAAAATTAAAAAAACCTCATCCAGTTGATTATTTCAAATATGTGCGGTGAATTGTATGTTCATCATACATCATGAAAGTTGTAAGATCGGATTTCCTGTTCTTGCTTTATATTTTTAAACGCCTTATTCTCCTAAATGTGTTTACCGTGCATATTCTTGGCCAGTCTATTCCAGTCATTTGGCTTCAGACGGTGGGTGTTTGTCCTGGGAGACATTTGTTCCCCTTTTACTGTGGTTGTGCTTCACAGGCGGCTAATTAGTTTGGTCTGCGAGGGCACGTTCCCTTGACATATCCCTGCTCTGTGATGTTTTGGGGGAAGGGCAGAGGACCAGGTTCTAGTGTCTGCCCCTCCCACTGGGGTTAAGGTATGAGGAGGCGTCAAGCCCCAGCTCGCAGAACCTCAGGACCCTCCAGCATCACTCTTGATCTCTCTGGTTTAACCCCACCGCTCTAGGTGGGATGAATCCCCTGGTTGGGGATTTGTCTTTCACTTCACGGGAAGCAGCAGCAACAGTGGGAGGAGGCGGTCTCTCTGGGGTGTAATCTCTAGCTCCATTTTATTTTTCTTCTCATTGGAGCATTTTGCTTTCCTCACAGGCTGACCCATGTGGCCTGCCTGTGCTGCTGGTCGCTCATGGGAAAAGGCGGGCAGTGGGTGTCCCAGGACAAGGCAGTACCCAGCCTTAAAGGCCTTTCTTCCGGCCTGTCCTCTTTCTGTGCCCTCCATCTTTCCCCCAGGGCTGCTGGCTGCCCCCCCACCCCCCCCCCCCGGGTCCCAGGTGCAAACACCAGTTCCAGGCAGACTTCTGACTCCCCAGGGGCCTCTTCTTCTATATTGTTTTGCAAGCTCCTCAACCCTGTCCTCCGCCCTTGCTCAAGGGAGAGAACCCAAGTTTGCTATCTTAATACGCACCCCATAACTGATTTTGTCTGCTTTAAAACCTTTAATATTCTTTGAAGACGTGGTCTAGGTCTGAAAATCCGATTCTGAACATGGTAAGAGAACACTGAAAAAAATAGTAAGAACTACAGAAAAGTGGGAAATAGTTTGCTGATTCCATGGCCAGAAGAGTAAAGAGCGTGTAGACAGTGTTTTGTCAAACAGTGTCTACCCATTTATTTATTTATTGCCTATCTTCTCCCAGATGAGGCTGGGGCTTCTCCTGTCTTGTTCAACAAGGGGCAGATCCCCAACACCTAGGATAAGATAAAAGTTGGTGCAGAGGAGGCCCTCGTAAATAATTGCTAAAGAAATTGCTATTTCTATCTGTAGCTATGTGATATTCTGCTTTGAAATTTAGTAGCCTAAAACAATGGCGATTTGTTATTTCTTACCATCCAGTGGGTGGACTGGGCCTTCTGGGCTCCCCTGGTGGCCGGTGTGGGGATGCCTCACCCACACATCTAGGCCTTAGCTGGGGCAGCTGGGCCTCTCTACATGGTTTCTCACCCAGGGCTTCTGTTCCCGATGCAGAAGCTTTCCAAAGGGCAAAGGTAGAAGCATCGAGGCCTTGAGATCTGGGATCTGGAACCCCACAAGTCACTTCCACCATGTTCTTCTGGTTAAAGCAAGTCATGAGGCCCGCCTGGAATTCAAGGTGTAAAGAAAGAGACTCCACCCCTTGATGGGAAAGGCTGCAAAACAGTATGATCCTGCCTTTCCTTCTGCCACATTGCTCCAAAGTTTGTAAACAGAGGAAGAATAATCGGAATTGTCCACCGTTGGCCAGCTTAGTGCCTGGCACCTGGGAAGCCCTCACTGTTGGTCCAGTGAATGAAAGAATGTCATGGCTGGTTCCGTTCCCTTCAAAAATGGACTGCTTCTTGGGACACATTGGCCGATATTGCCCCCGAGTGGAATTTGAGGATTGAGGCCAGGGTAATTCCTTTCTTGGAAGATTGAACTGTAAGATTCCAGTTTACAGGTTAGGACAGGGGTTTCTAAACTTTAGCATAGGTATGAAACGTATAGAGATCTTATTAAGAACAGAAGATTCTGGGACCCCAGCGTGGCCCAGTTGGTTAAGTGTCAGACTCTCGATTTTGGCTCAGCTCCTGATCCCAGGATCGTTGGGGTCAAGTCCCACGTTGCGCTCCGTGCTGAGCATGAAACCTGCTTAGGATTCTCTGTCTCTTTTCCTCTGCCCCTCCCCAGCTCATGCCCCCCACCATCAAAACAACAACAACAACAACAACAACAACAACAACCAGAAGATTCTGACATCCATTTTCTTTAAAAAAAAAAAATTTTTTTTTTAATGTTTATTTATTTTTGAGACAGAGAGAGACAGAGCATGAACAGGGGAGGGTCAGAGACAGAGGGAGACACAGAATCTGAAATGGGCTCCAAGCTCTGAGCTGTCAGCACAGAGCCCGACGCGGGGCTCGAACTCACAGACCGTGAGATCATGACCTGAGCCAAAGTTGGATGCTTAACCGACTGAGCCACCCAGGCACCCCTGACATCCATTTTCAAAATAAATCTGACAGTCTGACAACTGATTCAAAACAAAAACAAAAAAGCAGAAGCTTCTTGGATAGGCCCAAATTCACTGAGTCCTAGGCTTTTATGAGGGCTTTGTGATGAGTGGGTGTTGGGGGTGATGGTGCCCTGGAGGGAACAGGGCCCTAGGTTTAAGAGCAAGGAGACGTGAAAACAGCGCTGCTCCTCTCTCGGTCATCCCAGGAGATCCACTCACTCTCAGATTCTCAGTTTTCTCATCTGTAAAATGGGGTTGACAGCCATCTTAGAGGCTTGTTATGAGATTAGAAACAGTGCCTCATTGGGGCACCTGGGTGGCTCAGTCGGTTAAGCGTCCGACTTCGGCTCAGGTCATGATCTCACGGTTTGTGGGTTCGAGCCCCGCGTCGGGCTCTGTGCTGACAGCTCGGAGCCTGGAGCCTGCTTCGGGTTCTGTGTCTCCCTCTCTCTCTGCCCCTCCCCTGCTCACGCTGTCTCTCTCTGTCTCTCAAAAATAAATACATAAATATTTAAAAAATATTTTAAAAAAATTTAGAAATAGTGCCTCGTTATGGTGCATAACATGCTCTGACTCAATGAGCAGGCTTAATACTACAGACATACAGTGTATAATAGATGTTCAGCAACCATTAGCCAAATTTAAATACCATAAGACTAGAAGAGCAAGAATCATATCTTTTTTAATCACTGTTGATTGCCAGATTCCAGGGCATCAAAAATATCTTACAGCAGGTGTTTAACAAGTAGTTTTTCCTTTTTATAATTTTTTTTCTTTTTCAAAATTTTTATTCAAATTCTACTTAGTCAACATGTAGTGTCATAGTGGTTTCAGGAGTAGAATTTAGTGATTCTACTTATATATAATACCCACTGCTCATCCCAACAAGTGTCCTCCCTAAGGCCCATCACCCATTTAGCCCATCCCCCTACTCAGCTCCCATCCAGCAACCCTCAGTTTGTTCTCTGTATTTAAGAGTCTCTTATGGTTTGTTTCCCTCCCTCTCTCTGTTTTTTCCCCTTCCCATATGTTCATCTGTTTTGTTTCTTAAATTCCACATCTGAGTGAAATCAACAAATAGCTTTTCAATGAATGAATGAAGTTCTCATATCCTATCTCTACCAGTGCGAATGTGTTCACTGGTTGTCCCAGGGGTGTGTGTGTGTGTGTGTGTGTGTGCATGCGCATGCATGTGTATGCGTGTGTGTAGTTATTTTATGTCATTTAAGGACTTCCAGACACGGTTTGCTTTGTGTACACGTCAATACTGACTAAGCTGCCAGGGGTCAAGTTGTTTTCAGAAGCGTTTTTTTGATTGTGGCGCCATGAAAAGAATACAAGCCTTGAAGGAGGGCTTGGTTCAAATCCCAGATCTGACCAGTCCTACTTTGGTCAAATCACACACCCTCTCTGAGTTTCAGTTTCCCCATTTGGGACATGAGGAAGTTGTTGCCAAGGACAGTTCTGTTGTGATGCGTTAGGATTCTGTACATCTAATTTTTTTTGAGTTTATTTATTTCGAGAGAGGGAGAGAGAGTGGGGGGGGGCGGGGTAGAGAAAGAGGGAGAAAGAGAACCCAAGTAGGCTCCGTGCTGTCAGCACAGAGCCCGATGCAGGGCTTGAACCCACTAACTGAGATCATGACCTGGGCTGAAACCAAGAGTCGGTTGGACGCTTAACCGACTGAGCCACCCAGGCGCCCCTGGGATTCTGTACATCTAATTGTGGGAACCAGCCTATGCAGGTGATGTCATTTTGTATTTTGTTGTTGGTTTTCATTGCAGATCATCATTAGCAACTCACTTGTTGCTACATTGCCTTCATAATTATCATTTTTACTGACTATACATTATTTTGTTGAATAACAGAATTTATCTAAACATCTCCTCTATGTGGACTCTTTAAGTAGTTCCAATTTTATGCTACTGTGAAAATTGCCGCAATTAACATCTTTGTCAACATAACTTTTTGCTTCGGTTGGATCATTTCCTCAGGAAGCGAGGTAATTTTGACCGCCTCTTATGGAAGACTAGAATGAGGTTGTGGCAACATTTTCTGCACTAGCATTTTGCATTGGCCAAAAATGGGAAAGATCAGAACTCACCTTCAGTAGGAAGTGCTTAAACTGTGAGCCAACTGTTCAATAAGATGCTGTGCAACCATTGCAAAGAACAAGGGTTATTCACTATCGCCAAAAAGTAGAAACCATCTAAAATGTCCTTCAGGGGCGCCTGGGTGGCGCAGTCGGTTAAGCGTCCGACTTCAGCCAGGTCACGATCTCACGGTCCGTGAGTTCGAGCCCCGCGTCAGGCTCTGGGCTGATGGCTCGGAGCCTGGAGCCTGTTTCCGATTCTGTGTCTCCCTCTCTCTCTGCCCCTCCCCCGTTCATGCTATGTCTCTCTCTGTCCCAAAAATAAATTAAAAAAAAAAAAAAACGTTGAAAAAAAAAATTTAAAAAAAAAAAAATAAATAAAAAAAAATAAAATGTCCTTCAACTAGCGAATAAGCAAAATGTGGTAGGTTATGCTACAATGGGATATGATTCGGCCATAAAAGCAATGAAGTTCTGAGACACGCCATCACATGGATGAACCTTGGAAACATTATGCCGAGTGAAAGAAGTCAGACACGGGGGGCCTCGTAGAATATGATTCCGTTTATAGGAAATGTCTAGAATAGGTAAATCCATGGAGACAGAAAAAAAGATAAGTAGTTACCAGGGGTTGGGGAGGGAATGGGAAATGATTGCTAACAGGTATGAGGTTTCTTTGGGGGATGATGAAATTATTCTGGAATAGATAGCAGTGATGGGTACACACCCTTGTGAATATACAAAACCCACTGAATTGTGCACTTTAAAAGAATGAACTTGGGGTGCCTGGGTGGCTCAATCAGTTAAGCATCTGACTTTGGCTCAGGTCATGATTTCACGGCTCAGGAGTCTGAGCCCCGCGTCGGGCTCTGTGCTGACAGCTCAGAGCCTGGAGCCTGCTTCGGATTCTTTGTCTCCCTCTCTTTCTGCCCTTCCCCCGCTCATGCTCTGCCACCCCGTCTCTCTCAAAAATAAATAAACATTAAACAAAATAAAAGAGTGAACTTTATGGTATGTGAGTTATATCTCAATAGAAAAAAGAATGAGGAAGATGTGTATTGATGTGATCTATTATTCATTGAAAACAGCAAAGTGCAGAGCAACATCTAAAGCATAGCATTTGTTTTCTTTGTGTGTGTGTGTGTTTATTCATTTTTGAGAGAGACAGAGAGACAGAGACAGAGTGTGAGCAGGAGAGGGACAGTGAGAGAGGGAGACACAGAATCTGAAGCAGGCTCCAGGCTCTGCACTGTCAGCACAGATCCTGATGCGGGGCTTGAACCCACAGCCGTGAGATCGTGACCTGAGCCGAAGTGGGACGCTTAACCAACTAAGCCACCCAGGTGCCCCAGTGGAAGTCTTGTTTTCTATCTTTGGTGTCTGAGAATGTGAGGCTTCCCCAGGAAGTGTCAGTCCTGCCCTCTCTGCCATGAGCTCAGGCATGAGAACAGCCTCTTTCTCTGGGCCATAGAGCACACCCATTGTGTGCTAGGAGCTGAGACAGTGTACAATAACCTCCATGTGATACATAATTATTCCCATTATTCCAGATAACAGACCTGAGCAGCAAGAGAGACAAAAGGCTTTACAAGGTTATGCAGCAAGGGATGTGGCTCCAGCAGGAACCAAACCCAAGTCTATATAACTCCAGAGGAGGTGAATCAGAGGCTTGGGTGCTGGGAGCTGGTTTATTTGTTCCCTGTGGACTGGCCAGCCAGGGGTGTGGAGGCTGCTTCGCTTCAGAGAACATAGCTTACAAGAATGTTGGTTTCTGTATTTACCCAGAGAGGTCATTTATTCTCCTTTATTTGAGGGCTGTGGGAAGGGGATTGCAGAGGCTTATCTTGCCCCAGGCTGGTCCATTATTGCTTGATGGGAATGTTTCAGGAGTTCCCAACTGGTCCGCTCATGCTGCCGAAACATTCCATGCTCCTTCACAAAGCTGCCCGTGCTGTTGTTTCTAACCAGAAAACCCGTCCTGTCCATTAGCCACTCAACAAACTCCTACTTACCTGTCAAAACCCAGCTCGTATGTCCCTTCTGTTTTCTTCTTATCAACAACATTTATAGATGCCCTTACTAGCATCTTTATAATAATACCAGTAATATTCATAGTAGTTCTCATTTAGAGAGCCCCACTATGTGCTGGGCAGTTTTAACTATCGACATGCGTGTTCCCTTTAATTCTTATGGGAATTATGCAATAGGACTATAATTATTTACCTCTCTTTCAGATGAAGAAACAACCCAGCAAGGTTAGGAAATTTGCCCAGAATCACACAACCAGGATGTGAAGAAACAGATCTTTCCAGCTCCAAAGTTCATACCTTCCCCTAACCCCACATCCTCTTCCCTACCCTGGTCACCTTGAATTGCAAATGCTGTTTGTTCCTGTTTTCACCATTGCCCTGGGAGGCCTAGAAGGCAAGTGGTGACTCTGATTTCAGGGCTGTGACCCATTATGGGGTCTGCTCCCTAGTGGCTGATCCTGACAGTGGCAGGGACCCAGCCTGGAAAGTAAACGCAGTCCGTCTGTCCTATCCCTGCGGTGGGACGGCCTTGCTATCTCTCCTGGAAAGGCGATAAAGGGGCAGGTCTTGCCTCCTTGAGGACTTGCAGATGTTTCCTGAAGCTGTGAGAGCCATTTCTGTTTCTTGCCAGTCCACATGAGCTTCTAGAAAAGCCAGCTTCATGGCTCTGTTAGTGTGAATGTTAACAATTCTAGCAGCCCTTGGGACATCGAGCTGAAATATTAAGGCCAGCAGGGGCCCATCGAGGACAGAGGCCCCATCCCCAGCTTGCTGGAGTTTTGCTAAAGCCCCAAAGAGGCTTCATTGTGGAGACAGCAGGACCTGGGGGTTGGGACCTCCAGCTTCGCAGTTAGTCTGGCTCTGAAAGCCATCTCCACTGCTTACTAAATCGGTGGCCTTGGAGCACGTTTCTTAACCTTTCTAAACCTCAATTACTTGTCTTTACCAGGAAGTAATTGCCTCCTTTTTAAAGTTACGGATAAAAAGAGATAATGCATACAAAACGCTTCCCGCCAAGCCCGATACAGTGCCTTCGCACCAAGGCCGGGATGCTAATGATGGTAATAACAATAAAAAGAATTGTTATTACGGAAAAATCCATAATAGACTTTTGTTGTTTGCAGCTAAGAATCCTGTCTGATCTAGTTAATGTTATTAGTAGGGGAGCAGAGCAGTTTTCTAGAAGGACAGGCCACTGGAGCCAGATGGGTGGTTTCCCCTGGTCTAGGACAAGAGGTGACGGAGAAAGTGATGTTCCCGTCCATTGGGCTGAGCATGTGTGGTTCTTCCTGGATCCCACCTCCTGGAGTAACCTGAGAAGGGAGAGGCCCAGTCGAGACCTGATCCCCATTCTTGTGATTCCCAGGCAGCCATCTTTTTTCTGTCCCAACCACTTACCTCGGGATTGAGCAATTAGCAGCTATTAGAATCATGGGCTATGTTTTGAAGAATATGAATAATAATATTTCAAAGTTAGCAATCCATTTTCACAAGGATGATTTTATTTGCATATCCAAGCACACAAATGCCCACAGAAAAGATGTGCTTTATTTACATTGTGTTTAAGGTTTCCTCGAGCGCTTCCTGTTTTCAGGTACAGGCCTCCAGGGAAGGAATGGATAGGCCTGTGCAGTGTTGATTTCTAACATTTTCAGTGGACAGCTTTTCCATGTCTTGGTGAGATTTATATTTGTCGCTGGTAAACTTGTCATAATATTCCTTCAGCTGGATGGGCCAGAGTTTGCCCTTCTGGCTGCCATTTGGAGCTGGGGTAGTTCCAACCTTCCGCTCTTATATATAATACTATCAACCTTTATTAAGACAAGCTTTTAAAAACAATCTTTGGGAAGTATTTCCTTAGGACAAATTCCTAGAAGCAGACTGAGGGACCAAAGGGCAGGAAGAGGTTTCCTTGGCCTTGTTTACTGAAGGTTAGATCATTCCTGAGAGAAGATAACACCAAACCCTAGAGATTGCCCATGTGTTCTCTCCTGGCCTGAAACGGGAAAGAAATACAGAAGCAGTGCCAACAAGATGACAAGACAATTTGCTGAGCCATGCAGAATTTTCTGGAAGGTGCTGGGCTTTTCCATGAGAATATCCTCAACTGCTATGCCACTCCTCTGACTGTCTGCTGATTCGGGGCCATCCCCATGCTTCCTCAACTACCTCTACAGGAAATGTACACTGGCCGGTAGTGAAGAGCCAGGGGCTCTGCAAATCTCCTGTGAATTCCCAAGGGTCAAATGCCCGTGGTGGATGGAATACATGTTTTACAAAAACAAGGCAATGGAGCCTGGTGATGTGAGCACTGGCGGGACCCTGGCGCTAGAAGAGCCGGCTGCAGACAGGGCCCTGCCGTACACGCTCCCTCCCACACCCACCTGGATGGCAGATTACTGAAATGACACAAGTTTTCATATATCCCTCTGACTCAGGACTTTGACTTTCTTTTTTTTTTTTTTTTTAATTTTTTTTTAATGTTTTTATTTATTTTTGTGACAGAGAGAGACAGAGCATGAGCAGGGGAGGGGCAGAGAGAGAGGGAGACTCAGAATTGGAAGCAGGCTCCAGGCTCTGAGCTGTCAACACAGAGCCCGATGCGGGGCTCGAACCCACAGACTGTGAGATCATGACCTGAGCCGAAGTCGAATGCTCAACCGACTGAGCCACCCAGGCGCCCCAGGACTTTGACTTTCGATGAAATACAGGACTCTTGGGAGAAGGTGCAGTGCCATTTACACCTGGCAGTGAACTCTTCTGTCATCGCTGACTCTGAGAACAGGTCAGGCTGGAGAAGAATCCCCGAGAAGACTCTGAAAGCCAGGGAAGGAGCGCTCAGTCTCGCCTTTCACAAAAACTTTTAAAATGGGGTTCTTGGGACGCCTGGGGTTAAATGTCTAACCTCGGCTCGGGTCATGATCTCTTGGTTTGTGGGTTTGAGCCCGGCATAGGGCTCTGTACTGACAGCTCAGAGCCTGGAGCCTGCTTGGGATTCTCTGTCTCCCTCTCTTTCTCCCCCTCCCCTGCTTGCACCTGCTCTCTCTCTCTCTCCTCTCTCTCAAAAATAAATAAATAAAACATTGAAAAAAAAGTTAACACAGGGTTCTTTAGCTGCCTCTTACCTGTGCAGCTCCCCCGGGAGTGCAAGTTCCCTGGGGGAGCGGCGGACAAGCCTTCCTGAGGTTGTCTGGCGTAGGCAGGGACCCCGGATGAATGTCTCCTGTTGAATTTGAGAACTCAGTAGCAGGTTCCAGGGAGCTGCCCCAGTGACCCCATCCCAGCCACGTGCCTGTGAGCGCCTGGTCCTCGATCATCACAACGATGCTGTGATTTCTGCTTTGTTGTGGCTCTGCTCCTTGGGAAGTGGAATCATGCCGTGACCTATTCTTCAGCCAAACACAGTGCGGTAGCTTCAGGTGCAGACCACACAGCCTCCTCTCAGATCTTATCTCCTTCCCTCTTCCCCTCACTGACTATGCTCTAACCCTGCTGGCTTTTCTCTTCCTCAAACGGCAAGCTTGTTCCTGTCCCAGAGACGGCTTTGCATGGGCCATCCTCCCTCCTTGGATCTTCCCATGCTTGCCTTCTCGTCCTCATTCGGGCCTCAGCTCGATGGGCACCTTTTCCAAGAGGTCAGGCTGCCCCTGGGTCACTTTCTATCCCACTACTAGTGTGTTTTCTCCTTAGCAATGCCGTTTCCTAAAATCACCTGATGCGCCGATCGCTGACCCCCTACCCAGAAAATAAGCTCTGAGAAGGCAGCAGCAAAGGCTGTTGTGCTCTCTGCTCGGGGCAGAGAACCGTGTGCCCACACGTGAGGGGATCTGTGCAAGAATCTCCAACAGAGCTTCCCTTGCTTTTCCTCACTCAGTCCCATTCAGTTTCTTTGTAAAAAAATTTTTTTGATGTTTTTCGTTATTTTTAAGAGAGAGAAAAAGAGCGCGAGTGGGGAAGGGGCAGAGAGAGAGAGGGAGGCACAGAATCCGAAGCAGGCTCCAAGCTGTCAGCACAGAGCCCGACTCGGGGCTTGAACTCAGCAACCGTGAAATTGTGACCTGAGCCGAAGCCGGATGCTCAACCGACTGAGCCACCCAGGCGCCCCTGAAAGCTGTTATTTCTAAGCCACGGGTCTTCAGGAGGGAGAAGGTGACAGGCTGAGTTAAGACGCTGATGGTGTGCCGGGGTTAAAGGTTGGCAACCCACAGCACCAGCACACTGCTCACTGCTCACGTCCATCCCACCTGCTGCTTGCTCTGCACCGCGAAGGCTGATCATCTGAATCAGGGATGCAACATCTAGAAGAAACAGGAGTCTCAGACCCGGTTCTGCTGTCAGGTGAGCTCGACTGGGTCCTTTTCTTCTCTGAGCCTTGGTGTTTCTTTCTGGAAAAAGTGAGAATGTTTGGATTCGACCTAGATGGTTCTAAGGCCCTCTCTCCTAACCCTAACATTTGCTCTCCTAACCCTGGGACTTTGCCACTGAGCCTCGGATGTGAAAAACAGGCTCACCCAGGCTCCGACTCTTCAGCAGTTCACGTGTTTTAGTTGACGGCCTGGCAAGGAGCCAAGACCCCTGACCTCCAGCATCAGCTGCTCAAACCTTCGCAGAGTGTCTGTGTTTATTCACAGCTCTGGCTGGGCAGATGCCATCAGTATGTGCTCCGTCAGTGGGCAGGGCCTGAGGTGTCCATCATGAGACAGATGAGCTGAAGCTAGTCCAAAGTCACCCTGGAGGCTGCCAGCCCCCGCCCCCCCCTACACCCCGCCTGTCGCGCCACTGACTGGTCTGCTCATCCAGAGGACAGGAGAGGGACTTTGTGCTCTGTCTTTGGTAGCGCCTTTGGTAGCTTTTATGCCATGACCACCCTGGCTGTGGCAGCCCCGGGCAGCCCTCCTTTCGATCCTAAAACAGGATTGGGAGATGAGTATTCTGCAAAAGAGCATTTTCATGATGCCCTATGCTAAATGCATGATGTTCTATAGTTTCACTCTGCTTTCCTGAAACACATCTGAATTAATCGTCAGTACAACCCCCTAGGAAGAACAGGGAAGCCTAACTCTGAGTTCCTGCGACTATTCTCTGTCCTGAGCCAGCCCTTTCTTTTACCCCATGGGGGGTTCCTGAGGGAATGAGAGGCTCAGAAAGCCCAAAAGCTGAGTAAGCATTTCCCTAGCAATCTTCTCTGAGCTAACTGCAGGTTGGGATCTAGGGATTAAAAATGAATCATTAACTTCTTAATGCTCTATGCAACATACTTATCTATACAACCACAAACATACTTATCTACACGTAGATTCCCAGAGGAGTAGGGTTTTCACGAGGCATAAATCTTTTAGATCATCACCAAAGGGACTGATACACTGGCTTAGGGGAATATATTTTTCATGTTTAAAAAATAAACAAATACTAAAATTAAAAAAACGAATCAGACAGAGTCCCTTCTCCCAAGGAGTTTAGATAGACCCTTTTACTCCTCCGAGCCCCAGTTCTGCAAAATGGGGCGAATGATCCCTGTCCAAGGTTGCTAGATTTAGTAAATGAACGGATACCTCGTTAAATGTAGATTTAGTAAATGAACGGATACCTCGTGAAATGTGAATTTCTGATAAATAGTGAATAACATTTTAGCCTGAGTACATCCCATGCAATATTTGGGACATACTTAACCTACAAAATTATTCATCGTTTATCTGAAATTCAAACGTAACTGGCATCTTGTACTTTATCTGGCAAGCCTACCCCGTGCAAACCAGTTCAGGAATTGTTTGAGGTACAAAAGGAATAATATGTGAATTAATAATGCATGAAAGTGCGTTACAGTTTGCAAAGTTCTGTGTCAGCAAGAAGGGTTCGGATTGCATTACTTGGATGGAAAAGGGTCTCTTGCAGGCCTCTGAGTCTTTTCTCACTATGGAGAAAGATCACTATGAGGAGAAGGATTCAATTGCTGCATCCCAAGTGCACACTTTTTATTCCAGGGCAATGGATCCAAAACCAGTGGCACAAGATTGAGCCTGTAGCAGCACGTGTGAGAAAGCCCTGAGGGCTTTGATTCACAGAAAACCCCAAACAGGACCCCACTGGATGTAATCAGCATCTTCTGGTATCCTCAGAAGTGGTGTCTGAAATACTGTCTGTGCTGCTTAGACTCCCCTGAAGGATTTAAAGGGATGGAAATGGGCGGGACTTATGGGGCCTGGAAACCAGTGTCTTCCTTCCAGGAGGATCCAGGTGTGTTTGACTTGGACATCTGTGGACTCAGGGGACATAAGCCATAGGCTTCCCTTGCAGCGTGGGTCCTGGTTTCTGGAAGGTGCCCCTCCCGTCCTACATGGCATTTTGCTTTGGTAAAGGGCCTCTCGCGGACGCAGAAGTTCCTCTGTTGTCCGTATGAGAAGCAGAACACCAATAGCAGGAACGATTGTTCAAAATGCAAAGGCTGGAAAAGCCCTTAGAATCCCCCCACTCCTCCCTCCTTCCGTCCATCCTCCAGATGGGGAAGACGAGGTTGGAGAAGTGACTCATCCAAAGCCGCGTAGTAAGCTAGGGGCAGCATTAGGACTGGAGCCCGCACCTGCCACTTCCCAACTCACGGTCAGGGCCACATCCCCCCATCCCCTGAGATTCCTTCTGTTTGGACAGGCCCTCCAAGCAGCCACTGTCTTCTGATACTCCAGAGGCACTGCTGAGAAACCTTTGTTTCTCTCGGAGGGGAGGCCAGTTATTTAATAACAGTCATGGTAATCTGCTTGGGGGCAGTGCTTTATAGTTTGCAAAATACTTCTGTGTCATTGATCTCACCTTCCCTTGACTTCTGCCTTCCTACGCCCTCTACTTTCTGCGCTTGTCAAACCTTAACGCACGGTTCCCTCCCAGAGAGGCGGTTTGTGGGGCGGTGAGTTCTACAGCAGCGGTTAACCGTGCCTCAGTTGCCTCCTCCATAAAGCAGAGATGATGACGAGGGTATCTACTCATAGAGTTCTTTTTTATTTGAGAGAGAGAGAGAGAGTGGGGGAGGAGAAGGGGAAGAGAGAGAATGGGGAACAGAGGATCCAACGTGGGCTCTGCACTGACAGCAGAGAGCCTGACGCTGGGCTTGAACGCACGAACTGCAAGATCATGACCTGAGCTGAAGGCGGACGCTCACCCGACGAGCCACCCAGGTGCCCCTCTACTCATAGAGTTCTTATGTGAGGAGTAAGGGAGGTAATTTGTGCTTGTAACAGTACCCAGCACGTTGTTAGGATTTCACAAATATTAACACCTACCACGACTACTGTTATTGTGATCTGTGACCCCAAAACCCTTTTCCTCCTCATTCCAGTTCTCCTCCCAGACTCAGCTCAAATTTCCCTCCCTTTGGAGGACTTCTTTGATCCTTTTCCCTCAGCAGAGTTAGGGGTTGTCTAACATGTACTGCACTTGTTTAAATGCGTACACTTCCCATTTTCTGGTCCATCTCCCTAAGCTAAGATCTTCATGGCCTTTTAGCTGCAACACCAAGCCCTGGGGGCAGGAGAATCTATCTGCTTGCTGGATGTTTGGTGAACGTATGAGTGACCCATTGATTCCGCGATCTAGAAGTCATTCTTGATTTCTTTCTTTCCCTCACGCCACACCCAATCCAATAGCAAGTCTTGACAAGTCCGCATCCAAAATCGATCCTGCATGTGCCTCTAGGCCAGTCCCAGGCCACCGTCTTCTCACCCCTGGGCGACTCAGCCTTCTCACTGCTTCCAGGGCTCCTGCCCTTGCCGCCCTGCGATCTGCCTTCACCCCCCCTCCTTCACACTCTCCCTGGACTTCCCGTTGCTCTTAGAGGAAAATCCCAGGCACTGGCATGGCTATAGAGCTCTGCATAGTCACCTCCTACCCCATCCCTTCCCCTTCACTCTGTAGGCTTCACTGTTCTGGTCTCCTTCCAGATCCTTCCCCACCTCATAGACCTGCACTTGCTGTTACTTCTGCTTTCTGCAGAGTCACTTCTTTAGATTTCAGGTTGAATGTCACATCTCAGAGAGACTTCCCCTGACCAAGCTGAGGGGATGTCTCCCAGTCATTCTGTGTCCCAGCACCCTGTTGCTCTCCTTTGGACTGCCTATTATTTATCTGTGAATATCTTGCTATTATTCATTTATTTGTTAACTGACTCTCTGACTCGCGATACGGTATGCATCACGGTGCAGGGTACTGTGTGTGTGTGTGTGTGTGTGTGTGTGTGTGTGTGTGTGTTTGGCTTGTTCACTAAGGTATCTCTAGATCAGTGTTCAGTATATTTCTGCTGAATCTGCTGAATGAATGACGGAATCCTTCTAGCAACACAATGGGTAGACCGTGCCATGCATTATACGCTCACTTGACAATGGCAAAACCAAAGTGTAGACAGGTTGATGTGTGCCCTAGGTAACATAGGCTGGAAGTAGTGTGGCCAGGTCCTCTAGGTCATGGACTTTTCCCGATAGATCATTTCTCAGTGTAGGGAGATAGACTCTGCCCTGGGAACCCAGCTGGGCTGATTCATAGACTAATTCTCTTAACATGGGACTGGATGGCAGAGATTCCAAGGTTCCTATTTCTAAACAAGTAGCACTGCCAGCATGTGGCTAAGGATTACATCCAATTCCAAATTCTGGGCTGCACTTCAGGCATCACGCACACCCAGTAAACACCGAACGATTGTAAGAAAAGTGCAGTGATTGTTTGAGAAAGGAAATCAGAGCCACAGGCCCGGCAGCCGGCTGGATGTCCCAGGACCCTCTTCAGTGCTGTTCTAATTTAGGCCTGATGGAATGGCAAAGATGTTGTTTCTAGCTCCCTTACAACAATGTGGCCTAATTTGGAAGATTTTGCCGTTCCTGACTGCTGCCTGAGAGCAGACCCCGATTATTGTCATCGCTTAACGTACTGTCTTGAGCATTGATATAAAGCTGGCAGCAGGGCACCATTTCTGTGATTCCAGGAGGAAAGTGCCTGGAGAGAGACCCTGGTGACACAAAGAATCCTGGACCAGAAGCCAGAAGGGCAGTGCTGTGGGTGGGAAGGCCATGGACTTTGCAGCCAGCGAACTCTAGGTCCCTTGCTGGCCCTTAGCTGCCCCTCTGTAAGGAATGATGTGGTTCTGATGGTGGCCTGAGGGTCAGAGGGTGTGGATCTGACCCCAGCTTGGTTACTCATGTGCAGTGAAGGACCTCTCAAAGCCCTTTCTTTCTCTGGATCTTGGTTTATTTTCTGTACAGGGACAGGTTTAGAGGGCCTGATTCATAAGCCCCTCCCACTCTGATATTTGCTCTTTCTGTGGCTTTTTCAGGGAAACATTTGCTCCTCCAGGACTGGGTTTCCTTATCAAACAGCCTTCAGAAACCAGCATGAAATTGACACAGCTACTTCAGAACAGTTCAACAAGGATTTGTCAGGGTTGCCTGGATTTGTCAGGGGTGCCTGAGGAGTCAACTGCCCACTCCTGCCCCTCTGCCAGTCCTAGATGCTAGGTACGCCTCCAGTACAGGTGCCCACTCTAACGAAGGAGGGGTCTTCAAGAAGGGTGAGGTCATAGAGGTAGATCAGGGAGTATGATTCCTCTGAGAGTTTAGAAGTTCTGAACACTGAACCCCAAGGACATTGTACTCTCCTGCACTTGACCCACTATGTGAGAAGACAAGGTTTAGGAAAATCAAATATGTTCCAGTGTTATTTGAGTGTTTACTCTGGGGCAAGCTTTGGCTCAACACTTTCCTATACATTGTTTGACCTTGAGCCCTATAAGATGGATATGATGATCTTCATTCTACAGAGGAGGAAGTTGAGACACAGAGCTAAAGTGACTTGTCCAAGGTTACACAGCTCGTAAGACTGGCATTGAACTCAGCACTCTACTGCTATACTAATTTCTCTCCTAATAATAGCAATAAAAGCAATCAAAGTTGAGGAAGTTCAGTAAAGCATTGGGAATCACTCTGGACTTGAGGATTGACTAAATGGCTCTAAATCCCAGTTCTTCCGTTTATCGGTTTGGTGACCTTGGACAAGACATTTGACTTTTTTTTTTTTAATGTTGATTTATTTGAGGGGGGAGGGGCAGAAAGAGGGGGACAGTGGATCCAAAGCGGGCTCCATGCTGACAGCAGAGAGCCCGGTGTGGGGTCCAAACTTAACAAACCACGAGATCATGACCTGAGCCGAAGTCGAATGCTTAACCGACTGAGCCACCCAGGTGTCCCGCCACTTGACTTCTTTAAGTGACAATATACCGACCTATAAATTGGAGATGATCACTTCTTCTACGTTACAGTATAAGACTAAAAAAGGGGGTGATGTACACGAAGTGGTTAACACTGATGCCTGGCATATAAGAAGGTGCTCGGTAAATGTTAGTCATTATTATTGTCATCACACTGTTACTACCACCATCTTCCCTCCAGAGTGTTTGCAAAGCTCCAGTAAGATAATGATTGCAAAAGCTCTGGGCACCTGTCAGTAATCCCCTTTATTACAATTATAGCAATCTAAGGGAAGGAGTTATTTATGAAGCTTTGGCCCCATTCCTCCCCGAAATGGTTCACATTCTTTGCTCTACAGCCAACACTGATGACGAGCGAGGGTTTGACTTGGTGCCCACTCTGAATGACGTCCTTCAATAGATCTCCAAGAACTGCAGCAAATGCTTTTCTGAGCTTATTTTTAGCATCTTCTGGAAGGGCTTTGAAGTAGGATTTCAAAATTTAAATTCATTGTTTGGAGAAGGTGCTTTGCAGTTACTGTGAGTTTATGACTTAGGACTTTCTCCCTCTTACTATCCTAAGGGATACCATGGAGGCAGATCAATGATGTGCTTGGTGGGTATATCCCCAGATCCAAATGAATTCTATTGCTGGCTATTCCTGATTGAAGTAACATGTGCTCGTTGTAAATAAACAATGTGGACAATGCAAAAAAGCATGAGGTGAAAAGCTTTAGACACTAGCAAAGCAATCATTCAGAGACAAAGATTATTTCTATATTGGTGTATTTCCTTTTGGTCATTTATTTTATGCATATATTCTTTCATGTAATTGGGATCCTAGTATAGTCACCTTTTTTTTTTTAAATAAGACTGTATTTTTTTTTTAATTTTTTTTCAACGTTTTTTATTTATTTTTGGGACAGAGAGAGACAGAGCATGAACGGGGGAGGGGCAGAGAGAGAGGGAGACACAGAATCGGAAACAGGCTCCAGGCTCCGAGCCATCAGCCCAGAGCCTGACGCGGGGCTCGAACTCACGGACCGCGAGATCGTGACCTGGCTGAAGTCCGACGCTTAACCGACTGCGCCACCCAGGCGCCCAATAAGACTGTATTTTTAGAGCAGTTTTAGGTTCGCAGCAAAATTGAGAGAAAGATACAGAAGTTTCCCATATACCCTCTGCCCCAACATATGCACAGCCTCCCCTACTGTCAACATCCCCCACCGGAGCGGTACGTTTGTTACAATTAACAAACCTACACTGACACATCATAGTCACCCTAAGCCCATAGTTTACATTGTGGTTCATTCTGGTATTAACATTTTATGGGTTGGGACAAATGTGTAATGAACACGTATCCTTCATTATAATATATAATTGTCTCCACAATTGTGCCTTTTCCAGAATGTCATATAGCTGGGATCATACAGTATGTCGTCCTCTCAGATTTGTTTCTTTCACTCAGTAATATGCATTTCAGTTTCCTGCATATCTGTTCATGGCTGGATAACTCATTGTTTTTCTAGCGCCGAATACTATTCTGTTGTCTGGATGTACATTCACCGACTGGAGGATATTGTGGCTGCTCCCAAGTTTTGGCGATTATGAACAAAGCTGCTATAAAGATCTGTGGGCAGGTTTTTGTCTGGACATATGCTCTCAGTTCCTTTGGGTAAATACCAAGGAGCACAATTGTTGGATCGTATGTAAGAATATTTTTAGTTTTGTAAGAAACCACCAAACTGTCTTCCAAAGTGGCCGGGCCATTTTGCATTCCCACCAACAGTGAGTGAGAGTTCCTGTTGCCCCACACCCTCACCAGCATTTGGTGTTGTCAGTGTCCAGATTTTGGCCATTCTACGAGATGTGTACTGGCAACCTATTTTTTCCACTGCTTTATATTGTAAGAATTGCCTTCATGAACATCATTTTTATAGATGTATAGTGGCCCAACACAGGGAGGTCATACAGCACAAAGTTCTTAGCCTATCGCTAACTGTAACCTGTTTAGATTTTTCTAATTTTCACTATTATCGATAACATTTTGATGAACATTCAGGTACGTAAATCTTTAGTTACATCTGGATGTTTATATCCCTTGAATATATTCTTAAACGTGGAAATAATTAGCCAAAGAGGGCAGACGTTTTTAGGATTTCCTGGAAAAGTTCTATCACTTTACATTCCTATCAACAGATCGAGGCACTGCCTCATCAGCAAGTATCACCAGTTTTTAAACATTCTTGCCAAATCAGGTATAAAAAAAAAAAAAGGTAACTCATTGTTTCAATGGGCAAATCTTTGATCCTTAAGTTGAATATATAGCGTTTCATGTTTTTTAGCCATTTGTACTTCCCTCTCTGTGAGCTCTCTGTTAACTGTCCTTTGCTGGGCAGGCTTGTTGATAGTGGCCCCAATAATCCTAAAGTTGCCTGCAGATGATGCCAAATCTTGCATTTAAGCCACATCTGATAGGAGGCCAGGCTCCAGCAGGATTAGAAATCGTCCATGTCAGCATTACTGTTTCAATGAAACCAGAAAGGGGAAAGTTTTCCTGTTTTATTGGAATCTGGGAGATGAGGTTATTTTGCTGAGCCACATCTATTATATTATTATGTTTCTCTTCTATTCGTACTCCCAAAGCTTCTCTTTTCTTAAATTCTCTCTCGCAGGAGAATAAGATTTGGTGTGTGTGTCTCCTTTTTCTTTTTTTTTTTTTTTTCAGTATGTGTTCATTGACTCCCTACTGTGTGCAACACATAGTGGCCACATTAATGGATTTTGGAGTCTCAAGAAGAGCCAGGGCTTTGGAGCTGAGCAGACCTTGGGCAAATCTCTTAACGACTCAGAGGCTCAATTTCCTGTTCTTTCAAGTACTGGGACAGCCCTACCTTTGGGGAATAAATATGTTATGAATGCCAAACTCCTAGAACAGTGTCTGTCACTTGTAAGACTCCATTTGGCTCAACAAACAATTCTTGAGCTACTTCTGTGTATATGACGTCATGCTAGGTACTGAGCATACAAAGAGGAATCTCCTGCCTACAGGAGAAAGTTCGGGCTGCTCATCTGCTCTGACAAGGTCCTCTCTGACCCCTGCTGTTCTGTGGCCCCCCCTCATTAAGTCTAGTGGCCCTACGTGTCAGGGGTGGGTTGACAGCCCTGGGTCTTAGCCACAGTCCTGGAGCAACAGGAAAAGTGCCAGTCAACATTGTTGCACACAGAGTCACAGCTATAATTTTTCCCAGTTTCTTTTTAACACTGTATCATAAGCATTTTCCCTTTACAGCATAGTTGTTAAGGGAACTACTAGAGCCAGCCAACCTCAGTTTGATTTCTAGCTCTATCACTTACTTAGTGACCTTGGGCAAGTTACTTAACCTCTCTGTGCCCTAGTTTCCTTATCTATAAAATAAGAATAATAATAGTGCCTACTTCCTTTTTTTTTTTTAAGATTAAATAAAATATTTCATGCATAGCCTTTAGTGTAATATCTAGCACACGGTAAGAGCTCAATGATCTATTATTAATATTTACTATGCTTTCTTCATAGCAACCCTGACAATGACTTTATATGATTAAACGGAACGTTCATAATAACGCTTCTGTCTCACATTGGATTCTTAAGGTGTTTCTGGTTTTTAAACATAAAATATTATTCCTAAGAAATAAAAAAAAAAGTTATCTTGTCGTTTAGAGATAAAGGCAGAGCAAAAAATTTAAAGGATTAAATACTGAACGAACCAAAATGAATACACTTAAATTACCTTTCAAAATAGTTCAACATTTTCTATACACGTTACAGGGTAATTAGCCCATCTTAGAAGCCTGGGCATATCCTTGTATGAGGCCAAGTGCTGGCCTAGAGCACATTGGTAAGGATTTCTTGTCGTTGTGATTCTCCAGGCAAAGAAGCTGTATCAGCTTTTCTCCCCTACTGCCAGAGAATCTCTGATCTAGCACATCTTAGGGCCAAACCAGCATTTTCCAGCTATATCTTGCAGATAGCTGGTAAGGCAACTGTCAGGCCATGTCACCTAATGGGGAAGTTATGACACAGAGGGTTTTTTTTTTTTTTTTTTTTTTTTTTTGTGGTCCTTAAGCCAACAAGGCTCAAAGTTAGCTCAGGTGTAAATGAAAAATGAACTACACAGATCGAGTGCCTTCTGTATACCAGGCTCAGGGGAAACGTTCTCTTCAATCCTTAGCGCCTCTAAGTGAGACAGAATTTATTGATCCCACACTATAGATGAGAACACTGAGGCCCAGAGAGGTAAAAGGTTTCTTCCAAGGTCACAGAGCTGGCAGTCATGAGCCAGATCTGTCTGACTCTCAAGATACAAGCTCTTTCCATGGCACCACAGGATCTCTTTTCAATTTAATACAATTCTATCAGCATGGATTAGTGCTTACACATATTACCCCTGCTAGGCACTAAGAACACAGAGAACAGCCTAATGGGAGAGACAGACCCATAAATTCTAAGTTCTAGTATTATGGCTGATGCATGCCTGTGAGAAGTAAAAAAACCAGGTGGGCAGTTCAATTTACCCTGTTGTATATATTTCTGAAAGCCATCCTTAATCCCTTTAGGAGGAGGCAGGGGGGAGTTTAGATTGATAGATTAGGACTATAACCAATGAATAAACAAAGGGCAGTTGGCAAATGGGAAGGGGGAGTTTAATTCCTCCTCAGAGATCCAAGGAAATCTCTTAGAGGATATGGTGTTTTGATTGGGGTTTGAAAAGCAGAAAGAATCAGCAAGAGAATATGGGGAAGGGGCTGACCTGTCTACCTCCTTCCGCAAGAGAAGTAAAAACAGAATCCTGAATTGCACTTGCTAAATACTGGTCTGAAACCAGAACACCTACGCACCCCCCTCTCATTTTGCCCCCACTCTTACTTACATAGGCAGACCTACCAACACACACCCATATACACATAAAAAGAAACAAACCCTATAGAAAACATACATAACACATACATCAGCACATGTGCAGATACTTAAAATACATAATACACAGAAATAGACACTAGCCCCCATACGCTCACACAAATCCATGAAATCTTTGTACACAAAGACTCACAAAGATGTTTACGCTCTCATCCACAAGCACATACATATCCTCTCCCCACCTACTACTCATGCAGGTGAATAAATGCATTTTTAAATTAACATATACCCAAGTTCACATACAAATCTCATCCCGCCTTTCTGGTTGGAGGCCAGTGACTAATGGAAAAGCATGCACAAAGGCAAGCATCACGTAGGAGAGGCCAGGAATGGGTTGGCGTCGGGGTTGGGATTAAGTCCTGTCAGATGACAAACCCGCCCCGCCTGGCTCTCCCCAGAAGCTGCATCGCCTGAGCAAGCTCTGGATCCTGGGCAGATGGTGCGAGGCTGCGCGTCGGAGTTCCAGCTTTATAGGGGGTTCGGTGTCACCCAGGGCCAAGCTCGGCTAGCAGCCGCACCCCAATCCCTGCAGTAGGCAGGCGGCTAGGGGACACATCAGGGCTGTGGCGTGGGGCTTGTCCGAACACAGCACGCGGAGATTAGTTAGCATTAATGAGGGTTTACTGCGGGCCGGGGACTAGGTTAAGCCCTTTTCAGTACGTTACTTAATTCTCGTCTCCGTGACAGGTGGTGTGGGGGTGTTACGTGTCTATCATGCCCATTTTAGAGGTGAGAAAAACTGCGCTCAGGCCGCAAAACCACTCAGCAGGAAACAGGACGCTGAGGTTCAGTCGGGTCGGAGCCCATTCTCTCCCGGGGTGGGGGGGTGGGGTTAGGTTAAAGTGTGCACGTGAGTCTGTCTCCCCTACGCAGGAAGCTTGTACCTTCGGCTCCGGATGAGTCTCTAGTACCCCACCCCACCCCGTCCTGCCTGGCACAGAGTCCGGCCCGCAGCAGGTGTCTGATCGGGGCGTGGGTCTTGGTTCAGTGGAACTCTCAGCATGGGCCTCAGTTTCCCCATCCCTGAAATGGGAATGGCACCGCAGACCTCGCGGGGTCGAGACCAGGCTTATCTCGGGCAGCACAAGCAATGCTGAGCTCTACGTCGTCGCTGCTGTCGCCCTCGCCCACGGCGGGGGTTCCAGCCCTGTCTCTACCCGAGCCCGGGTGCGTCGCCGGCGCCCCATTGTTCAAGAGGGCGGGGAAGCTCCCGAGAGCGGATTCCCCGCCCCGGGTCGCTCTCGCCGCCCAGTGGAGCAGACGACTTGGCCCGGCGTCTGCCGCGCGGGGCGCGTCCTTTGTCTGCTCCGCGGCGCCCGATGCCCGCGGCCCGCGCCCCGCTCCTTGGGCAGACAAAGCCGGGGCTGCCGCGAGCCCGAAGGGCTGGAGCGGGGCTCGTACCACCCTCCTCCCGCCTTAACTCCGCCCCCTCCCCTCGACGCCATCTGATTGGCCCGCGGGGCTACAAAGAGGCCGGGAAGCGGGTGTGTCACGTGGGCCAGCGTGACCGCCCATTGGTCGGGCGAGGCTGCCAATCGGAGAGGGCGGGCTGTCCGCGCTCGGCCCGGTCGCTCCCTCCGCGCTGGGGCCCGCCCGCGGGGCCGGCCGCCTGTCAGAGGGAGGTGGCGATGGTGCGCCCGGTGGCGGTGGCGGCTGCGGAGGCTTCCCTGGTCCGAGCGCAGGGAGGAGAAGATGACTGACCGACCGACTGAATGACTGAATGAATGAATGGAGGAGCCGAGCGCGCCATGAGGAGCCTGCCGAGCCTGGGCGCCGTCGCCCTGTTGTGCTGCGCCGCCGCCGCCGCCGCCGCCGCCGCCTCGACAACCCCGGCGGGGAATGTCACCGGTGGCGGCGGGGCCGCGGGGCAGGTGGACGCGTCGCCGGGCCCGGGGCTAGGGGGCGAGCCCAGTCGCCCTTTCTCTAAGGCGACGCCTCCCACGGCCCAGGCCCCGCGGACCGGAGCGCCGCGCACTACTGTCCACCGGCCCCTGGCTGCGTCCTCCTCAGCCCAGTCCCCGGAGACCACCCCTCCTCGGGCGACGGCCGGACCCGCCGCGACCACCTTCCAGGCGCCGCTCAGCCCCTCGCCCACCGCCCCCCCGGCGGTGGACCGTACGCCGACCGCCCCTCGCGCGACCACCGGACCCGCGCCGACCACCCTCTCGACGAGCACTGGCCCGGCGCCGACCACCCCTGTAGCGACCACCATTCCGGCGCCCACCACTCCGCTCACCCCGACCCCCGTGCTCCCCGGCGGCAGCGGCGTCCCGCCCACCCCACCTGCCACCGAGGCGCCCTCTCCCCCTCCCCCAGGTGAGTCCCCGCGCCCCTCGCCGGCTGCACCCAGCCCCGCGGCTGCCCACCCGGCTCCCAGCCCCGGGGCCTCCAGGGTTGGGCTGGGTGCCCGCGATTGACCGTCCCTCGCCCCAAAGTTTCCCCAGATCTTGACTCCCGGAGGGGGGGGGAGGTCCGAGCTCCAGCTCGCCCGCCCCCCCCTCCCCAATCTGGAAAGTCTTTTGTCCCCCCCTGGGCTGTGCTTCCCAGGGAGGGGGGCGGCTGCGGTGCGGAAGGCATCGCATCTCCCTTCCAAACGGGGCTTCCTGGCCTCTGTCGGAGACCCCCGAATGGGCGCAAACTTTTGGGTTCGGTTCGCTCGCCCTGCCTCTCCGCCGGGGTTATTTCGGGAAGTTTGAAAGCCAGCACGGTACCTCCTTCAACCAACGGGTCGAAAACTGAGTGTAAGGGATTCCTTCCAGAGCTTCCGTTTCCTTGCTCATTTCTCCTTGTGTGTGTGTGTATATATATATATGTATGATGTGCATGTGGCAGGTGGAAGAGATACTAAGGATTTTGTTTACAACAGTAGGACAGACCACTCCAGGCCAAAAAAGAAGAAGAAGAAGAAAAAAAAAAAAAAAAGGCAGTGTAATCCATGTGTTCCCTGCAAATGACTGGATTCAGTAGGTCATTTGGGACAGGTGTGCATCTAGGTTGAGCATGCCCATAAATTAGGTTAAATCCCTTCCTTGCACCATTTTTTCTTCCTCAATTACAAGGTCAATATGTTTGCACAAATACACGATTTAAACAGAGATGCCCATTGCCTCTCCCCCCACCCCCCACCCCCACCCCCCCGCCTGAAGTTAGAATGTTCAGTTTGGAAGATGCTGATAAAAGCCAGTATCTGTTTGAGTCCACAGAGAAAATAGGCTCTTCTTCCTGCTGGTTGAAGTCTCCAAGCAAAGTTAGAGACAACTCCTATTCTTGTCTCCTTTGAATCTGAAGTGGGCTGGGACTAAACAAATAAGACCTGCCTTGTCAAGACATTAGACAAGAGCTTCTGAATTCCTTTGCCTGAGTCAGGGTGGGGATTTGTCCAAACTATTTGCCAAGCTGTACTTACATTAATGGATCTCTGACCTAATTCTTAGGCTCAGCGATTTACTGTAGAGTCAGGTATGGACTTTGGACTATAAACGAATTTGTAGAGAATTTTCCCACATGATTACGAGTCTTAATACAGTCTTGAATTTTGGGCTGGAGCTTGGCATTGACATCCGTAGGAATGCAGATTATTCAACCATAAAAAGCTAAGTTTGCATCTCTTCTAGCTTGAAGGAGTATATGAACTGGCTGGATTTTGACTGTACCCTTTTTTGGCTTTGGTATAGAGAGATTGACATATTGCTGAGAGACAGGAAGCATAGTGGTTGAGAGTGTGGACTCTGGAGTCCATTCGCAGGTTTGAATCCTCGCTCTGCCCCTCATTAGCCGTGTAATCTTGGGCAGGTCATTTAACCTCTCTTCAACTGGGAAGTGAAGATAATAATCGTACCTACTTCATAGGATTGCTGTGACGATTAACTAAGTTAATACATTTATGGTGCTTAGAACAGTTCCTGGTGCAGACTAAGCACCATGTGTGTTAGTTAGCCTTATGATTACAATTTGTGTGTGTGTGTGTGTGTGTGTGTGTGTGTGTGATAGAAAGCAGTTGAGACCTAATAGTAATGTGGTGATTTGTTGTTGTTGTTGTTGTTGTTGTTGTTGTAGTAAAATATTATAGAAAAAGGATGAATTAGGTGTTCCAGAGTTTGAAGCACCCATTTAGGTAGCATTTAGGTAGTTGCAAGATCACTTATTTTGAATGGTGAGTATATGTTAAATAAGTCTGTGCAATCGATGTTATTTTACCTTTATTATTTTCATATCGTTATTTTTAAATCACAAAGTTAACCTTTAGTTCCAAACAATCCAAATCACCAGAAGTCTGCAAAGGAAAAAAGTGACAGTCACTCCTTTACTGTTTCCTATTTCCAGTCAGTCCCTAGAGGTTACTACTGTTAACAGTTTGATCTCTTTTCAGACATTTTTCTGGGCATTTTGGAGCATACATATACAGAAGGGTTTTTTTTTTTCCCCGTACACAGAGGGTTTTTAAAAATAGTTTTCAAAAACTCAAAATAATTCTACACATATTGTTTTGCAACTTGCTATATTCACTTAACTATGTATCATGGACTTTTTTTTCCCCCATGTCCATAGTTAAAGTCTACCTTATTCTTAACAGTTACATTTTTTGGCATAAGAATAATATAATTTTTTAAACTAATCTACTTATGTTCACTTAGGTTGTCTGGGATTCACTTTAAAAAGCACAGACAAGAACGTGTCCTTCCTTGTTAAGTCCATCATGTGCATTATTCTCCAACACTTCGGCTTTAGTTTCAAAGAATCCAATTTCAAAGGAAGTAAAGCCGGATTGATGAATATGTGCCATGTGCACTGTTCAAGGCTTGAGCAACTTCCATGGACTTACGTATACCTACGTCTCTAGTGGTCTTTGGGTGACAAAAGTTTTAGAAGGAAGTCCAACTTCAGTAGCTCTTCTGGGTTTTTTGTTTTTTTTTTCAGTGTTCTTTTTTTTTTTCTTCTGTGTTTTAAATTTAACATTGTTCATACTTTTTACATTGTTTGTGTCTTGTTCTCAGCAGCTGAACTGAGCTTTGCAGGCCTACCGATAGGTAGTTTTTGGCTTTACAATCAAGTATGGCCTTTTTATCTGAGCATGGGTTCTAGTCTACTTCAAACAGGGCACACATCTCTTTGACAGAGAGAAAAGTTCTCACTGATCTTGAGAGACCTAGTTTGGCTTGCAAAGTTGGATTCTCTGGCATTCGGGAAGATGGTTGGTTGTACTGGGTATTTTATTTTAACGTTCCTGTGAGGACTGAATGCTATTGATAATATATTATGTGATTAGATGGGTCTTCTAGCTGCTGTTTGATTTAATAAGAATTTCTTTCATAGGGGTCTGGCTGAGAGCTCTTGCCTGCCCCTCAATTAGGGCCCTCTTTTGTTTATAAGGACACTGATCTGCAAACTGAAACTAATTGCCCAGCAAACAGGCATTTTCCTCCCACAGACTTGGCAAAACATTTGGCTGATTGGTTGGCTGGGTAGGACATTCTGAGAAGGGTTAAGGGAGAGGCTGTGATGCCGGAGGATGGTAGTTATCAGCACTAAGAGACGGAGGTGGTGACAGACGTTTGATTTTTAAAATTATGGACCTTTAGGGCTAGATAGGAGTTTAGAAGCCACTGCCGCCTAGCATGGCTCTACATTTTAAAAACTTTTATTTTTATTTGTATTATTTTAGAGATACAGTATGTGCGAGTGAGGAAGAGCGCAGAGGTGTGGAGAGAGAGAATCTCGAGCAGGCTCCGTGCGCGGCACAGAGCTGATGCAGAGCTCCGTCCCGCAACCGTGGGATCGCGACCTGAGCCAAAACCAAGAGTTGGAGGCTCAACTGCCTGACTACATCTCAAGAAATACTTTTAAGAGTTAGCTGAAACATTGGTCTCTGTGGTTAACACCGGCTGGTTCTGGTTCTGCCCTGTGGGGCCGTGCGGGACAAGTTTGCTCTCTCGGTGCCATGATAGTTCTTCAGGGATTTGGGGACAGTGATCACGTTGTCTCTGGGTCTGGACTAAGTAACTTCAGCTCCCTCAACTGTTCTTTGTGTGACTTGGTTTCGGATTCCCTCACCATCTTGGTCACCCCTCTCCTGGACTTTTCCAGTCTTTCTGCGTCTCTCCCAAAGTGTGGAGCCCAGAGCCGAACATAATACTTCAGATGTGCTCTAACTAGCTTGCAGTAGAGAGGGCGGTTACTTCTTTACTTCTGGATGCTATGCTACTGTTGATGTAGTTAGTTCCTAATCACAGTAGCTTTTTTGGCAGCCACATTATGTTGTTGACTCATTGAGTCCATTAAGATAGCTGAGCCTTCAAAAAAAAACAAAAAACAAAAAACAAAAAACCACACACAAATACTAGTTGAGTGTCTCTTCATTCTGGACTTGGAAATTCTTATTACTTTCTAAGGTAGGAACTGAGACATTTGGCAAACATGTAGATTTATTGTGTTAGATTCAAGCCATCCTTTTAGATCCCAAGTCTGTCAGTGCGCCCCACCCAGTTTATTCACATTCACCTACAGGGTGTTCCAATAGACAGAGTCTAAGGACAAGTTAGAGCAGGCTGATTCTTACCTCATAGGGGAGAGTGAATTTATGGATGATAAAATAGTTTGGAAGGGAAGGAGTAATGATTTAGTTCTCAAGGGTCTCTTCTAGCTCTAAAGTTCTGTGATGATTTGGGATATGTGATTCAGGGCACATCAATGGCCCCCAAAGAGGCTTGCTTAATAATTTATTTATGCTCTAAGTTAAGAGAATAAGCTTTATGTAAGCAAGCCTTAGAATTTAGAGCTTGAAAATTCTGACCAGTATGACATGTAAATAAAGGATCATGAATGGATTTTGTTTGAAAGGAACATTTTGGGAATGCAGGGCCCTCCTAACTGTATAGGGAAATGGTTTCTTCAACTTAAGATGCTCTGCTGCTAGGTTAACAGCATTATTTGCTTGTGGTTATTTAAGAAGATACCATTCATTTTAGGGACATACAAATTGTTCACGCTCCAAAGGTAATGTAGGTTCACTATCTTTTATCCAAAACTCGTGGTGCTGGATGTGTTTCAGAATTTAGATTTTTTTTTTTTTTTCTGAATTTTAGGACGTCAATAAATATACCCCAGTGAAGTCTAGGGCAGCCTCCTATAATCAAACATAAAGATATTTGCTGCAAAGTGCGTGTATATTTACAGTGAGTGGGATAAATAAAGATCGTAAAAAGCCTTGCATTTGTTCGGGCCAGGCATTGCTGCCAAATAAGTTACAGAAAAAATTTTGGTTTTTCGATCTTCTAGGATTTGGTATCAGGTTTGAGGACTTACGGGCCACTGTAACAGTAATTGCAAACACATACAGTCCACACTATATTCCAGACAGTGTTCTGAGTGCCTTACGTACATTAACTTACTTCACCTTCACAACAGTTAGGTACAATTGGGCTAGATACTATTATTATCCTCGTCTTATAGGTAAGGAAACTGGGGCTCACAGAGGCCTAGCTGTGGCAGAACCTAGATTCAAACTCAGTCATTCTGGTTCCAGAATCCATATTATTGGCCTTTAAAGAGATGTTTACATAGAAGAGAAGGAAGCCATTTTGCTAAGAATTATTGGTCTTGGATACTAATCTGAAAAAATTTCTACTGTTCTACTGGCATCTACTCCCTTCACTCCATTGTATGCTGTTCACCTCTTTGAATTTTCTGTTTTACAACTGTTTACAACTGTGGTTTTAAAATGTAGTTCTTATTCTTTCTTTGATTATATTTTAATATGGTTTGTGATAGAGAAATTTATCTGTAGTCTTTTTAGGGCCAGGCCCAGGCCCAGGGACTTCTCAAATTTACTGTATCTTATTCCTGGTTTAAGTGCCTAGCTCTCTGTAGAAATTCCTCAGTCAGATTCATTTCTGGAATAGCATAGTTAAACTCTAAAACATTAGTTTCAAACCTTCTTTATTATGACCCCAGGAAGCCTTTTGGCTAGTTGAAAATTTACACATTGAAATAATCTAACTAGGTCTTTTTATCTTGATTTTTGAAAAAAGACCCATAAGCTTAAAGTGTGTTTTACTTTTCATCTCAGCATTTCTAAACATGTATATATTAACCTCCAGACATCCTGGCACCCTTATAAAAAGAATGGAAGAAAAGTATCACAGTACTGTTTTTACTGATGGGTAAATTATGGGTAGAGAGATTACTGCTCTAGGGCACTTGATAGATCAGAAGAGAATAGAAATATAAGATCTTGTTTAGCTGAAAGACAGTGTTAGATGATATTTTTAGTTATAAATAGCTTTAATTCATGCTTTTTGCCTTGATCTTGATTTTTATTTATTTACTGTAGATGTGATATAAAAATATTTATGACCAATGTTGAGGTTAGGTTACAGGCAACTGTGGTCACTTAGTCTCTTTTCAAGTATGCATTTTGGTTTATCTGTTTTTCACTGGAAACAGCTACCCAAACTACACTAGTAACTTTGAAGGGAGATTTTTAAAAATTGTGATAAAAAGATACTTGGACACCTACGTGTTTGTATCACAGTAAACGTTTATTCAAAATAATTATCCTTGTAGATATCTCTTTTAAGCACACTTGATAAATTTGTGTCAAAATAATCCTTCTGGTAATGCTACTGTTTCACAGATAAGTATTCTTGTCAAAAGAAATCTTTCCTATTACTTTTTATTCATTATGAAAAAAAAACTTTCCTCTTTTCTCCTTGCTTATTTTTCATTTTGAATTCCTCTATATGTCCCTCTCACTCTTGTCTTTTATTCTTAGCCCCATCCATTCTTTCATGTTCTTTAAGGAATCAAATTATCCTCTCTATTTAACAATTTACCACTTTGTCCTCCTTCAGTGCCTCCTCAAAGCCCAATTCTTCCAAGAAGTCTTTCTGGAGGAACAAAAGATGTCCTTGAAGATGTCCTGGTAACAGGGTACACAGGGTTGAACACTTTGCACTCTGAACAAAACTTGACTGTCTTTCTCTGTGACTTTGACTTTTTTCATAAAGATTTGTTTTTAGTCTATTTAATTTAGGTTATTAAGCCCATTTGAGAAGAAAGTGTCATAATTTATACAATATTCAGGACATGGTTTCATGGTATTAATTCTTTATGAAAAAAATGAGAGAAAAGTTTGTTTGTTTTCACTCCGGCCTCTTTTTTATTGCTCAGATTTTTCTCCCATTCTTTTTGTGGGGAACAATACAGAAAAAATTGTCATAACAGAAGTTATCTGCCTCAAAAAAAAAAAAATCAGGTACTTTGAATAAGTAGCAAATTTATTTTTCTATTATAAATAATATGAGTTGTGTTTGTTGGGTAGGTGGATTTGGGCCACATACCAATGTAAAAGGTTTAGTTTGGTTGAGAAACAAATGTTTGATCTTTTGAATGACAGAATTTCCTCTAGAAATCTAATTAGAGTTAATAGTGAACAGAGTGCTTCTAATAATTAACAAGTATGCAGTACGTCACAGTTACAAGGTACTTTTAGAGTCTCCAAGACTTTGGCATTCATATTTTGTTGGCTTCTGGGTATTATATGAGTGAATAAAGCCTTAACTTCTTTCCTCTGTTGGTACTTTTATTGGTGAATATTGACGAAACTTTTACAGGTTTTTGGATGGTTTCACATTTGATATTTTGTATTTCAAACTGTTGTCTTTTGGGTTTACTTTGTTGAATGTAAATCTTTTACTACCCTTAATTACAGAATGGAAAATGGCATTTGAAGAAGACGAATGCTTGCTTTATATTTTCTTTGCTAGGCATCCTGTGGGGCAGTTAAAGAAAGAGCCCACTAGTCACTAAAAGTAAATGTGATGGAGATGACCTCACAATGTAGTTCACAAGTGAACTATAGAACTTGATTGGGAAGGCTCATGTAAATTTCAATTTTTTTCAGATTGATATATTATTCACTTTTTTTCTAGTGTCGAAATCTGTTTGGAAATATCTTAATATACTATTTCAGGCATATTGCCTCAAATCAGTGTATTAGTAGCAAAGAGACTTAATACCCTCACTTCTCATTTCCAGTCTAATATTTTACACTTTGGCTGGAACAGAATATTAACTGACATATTATTGTATGCCTAGTTACTTCTCAGGATTTTTTTTTCTTTTACATACATCATGTCATTTAATTCTTCAACAATGTAATAGTTAAATATTATTATCCTTACTTAACGGATGGCCAATACTGAGATCCAGAAAGGTAAAGTAGCTTGTTTGACCACATCCAGCTAATAAAGACCATGAGGTCAGGGACTTCTGTTTGTCTTGTTCACAATTATGGCCACAGTGTCCAGCCCAAAATAGATCCCCAATAAATATTGAATGATTGAATGAATGAAGAAGTTGTTGCTAGCTACACTATACTTGCAGTATATTCTTGAGGAAAATAATGTTATCTGATGGCCTTTTCTCTTAGTTTAGAAATTGATTTTTTGGGGGGAACCTGGGTGGCTCAGTTGATTAAGTGTCTGACTTCAGCTCAGGTCATGATCTTGCTGTTCCCGAGTTCAAGCCCTGCCTCAGGCTCTGTGCTGACAGCTCAGAGCCTGGAGCCTGTTTTGGATTCTGTGTCTCCCTCACTCTGTGCCCTTCTCCCACTTGTGCTCTGTCTTTTTCTCTCTCTCTCAAAAATAAACATTAAACAAATTAAAAAAAAAAAAAAGAAATTAATTCTTGGGGCACCTGGGTGGCTCGGTTGCTTAAACGTCCGACTCTTGATTTTGGCTTAGTTCATGATCTCACATTTTGTGAGATTGAACTCTGCATCAGGCTCTGCACTGACAATGTGGAGCCCGCTTGGGATCCTCTCTCACTCTCTCTGTCCTCCCCTGCTCTCTCTCTCTCTCTCTCTCTCAAAATAAATAAATAAACTTAAAAAAAAGAAATGAATTTTTTTCCTTCTTTTACCGTTCTTCACTCACAGGGATAGCATGAGAACTTACTTAGGACAAGCGGAGTTCTTTGAGATCTAGCAAATTACATCAGTTACTGAGTTTTTGTTTCCTAACTTTGTTCCTTCTATTTATCTTAATAAAGGAAAAACAACAGTAGGCAAATGAACATCTGATAACTTTTGTAGAAAGAATAGCCACGTTGGGAAAGCTGAGCATTTGTCTGTAAGACAACGGACCCTGCGTTCTTTCTCAGTTCCCTCACCAGTTCTGTGATCTTGGGCAAGGAATTTCATCGGTAAAATGAGAGAGGTAGACTAGATTTGTGGTTTTTAAACTGTATTGTTCGGGAACCTGCGGTCCCTCAGATGTGTTTGGGAGCCAGGATAGGGACTGAGGAGACCAAGTGGGTCTACTTCTGGGCCCTCCTGCCAGTCCTCTCACCCTACATCACCACCCACTCCGCAGTCAGCTCTGCTCTCATTTGGTTTATATACTGGGTTTGTTCTTTCAGTAAAGATTTTTGAAACAGGCATTCTTCTAGTCTAAACTTTTATGATAAAGAAATTGTGGTAATCTCTGAGCTATTATTATATGGCCATTAAAATGCTTACGTTACGTTTCATAGCAATACACGTAGGAAGAGAGCAATATACAAAATGTGAAGTGGCTAAAGCTAAGTAATGGGATTATGGGTCATTTGAATCACCCTCTGTGTTTTTCTGAATTTTCCAAGTCTTTTTGTCAATCAGTATATCCACTTTTAATTTTATAGTTATAAAAAATGAATAAAATGTGAAAGTGTGTAAAAAGCCGTGATAAGCTTGGTAAGCTTTTACTTATGTGAGATCAAGTCAGGTGATATTACCAGGGCTACTTTAATTTTTAATTCCTGACATTGACTCAGCAGTTTTGATGTGTAGCAGAGATATTTGCTTAGTCTCAGTGAGTCGTGGTTCTGAAGAAAATAGAATACAGAAGACAATCCCCAAGAAAGGAAACTATTCTTGAGGTCTGATGAATCTTAACCATAGGGTAGGATTGACCTATCTAAGATTTGGGACCTCCAGGGGAGGTTTAGCTGAGATCTTAGCAGAGGCTGAAAACAGAACTGGTTCTTTATCCATATCATTCTGTTTGGGGGCTTTAAAACATGCACTTAAAATTAATTAAAGTAGTTTAGTGAAATATATCTTGTTTAAATTGTGCAGAATTTGAATCATGGTATTGCTCACAGCTTTTACCAATAGAAGAGCTTTGATTATTTCTTCCTTTAAAGATACAGAGCCCCCAAAATTTGGTTTCGGTCTGTCCATATGTTTTGCAATTAGATCAGATGGGATTGCTTTTATACTGGTAATATAACAGCTGTTCTATAGGATATCCTTGCCAGGGAGACAGCTAAGCTCTGAGGGAAGGGAAAATTTATTCAATTGGAAAAGGATTGTGTTCTGCCTAGTCACAGGAAGAATGATAAGAAGTATGAGTGTTTTTAACCTGGCTGGAAAATGTTACTTAGTAAATTTTGGACTCTTTAGATAACTGATTTTCGTAACTTTTGTTTCAGTCTTAGACACTTCCTAGAAACTGGCATATTACCAGGAATCTTATTAGGTTTTTATTATTTATTTTTAAAAATGGAGCGCTTTTACTTGAGGTATGTGAGCACAAACAGGAGATTAAGAGTAGCACTGTTAATTTGAAGGAGAGCATCATATTCTCTAGTTCCTTTTAATTTTGGAAATGGTTTTTAAAGGTGTGATCCTTAAAAAATATTCTAGGGAAAGTTTAGATGCTGTCTCTGAAGGAAAGTGGATGAACTGAGTAGCTTTTAGGTTCTCTTTGTCCCATCTATCATTTATAGGGATGTAATAATAGTTTGGGAAGCATTAATGGAAATAATAAGGAAAAGAAGGGATGCTTGGTATTTCAATGAGTTTATCCTGATTTATTTGTAGATGGAAGTTTGATTAGAGGAAGGTGTTAGACTTTTTTTCTGCTGTAGATTATAGTCCTTATAATCCTACAGTATGTTTTCACTTATTCATTCTATATGAATCACATTAACAATATAGCCCCATGATCCATTGATGTTGTGTGGGTTAATGAATAGTTATAAAGTATACCAAAAACACAAAGCAATCTAGCTGTTAGGTATTATTATACTGAATCGTTGGTGTATTGCCTGCAAACCTATCCTGTTGAACTGGTTTTAGTTTTTAAGTTAGTTTGTTGCTTTGACTTGTCCACAAAGGCAGGGCTGAATGGTTTAGCTAATCAGGAGAATAGCAGTTCAGAAGAACTAAATTCCAGTCGTCTTTCTATTCACTTTGTAGGTTCCTGAGCACATTTTTAAAAATGGCTCTGTGACTTAGTTTCTCTAACTATAAAATGAAGCCTGTTTCTTACTTTCAGTCTTCCAAGGTTTTTGAGAAGTCACACATACAGATTCTTGTGGGCTTTTCATAAATGCAGTGACTTTACAAATTCAAACTGTTTTCTGGTATCCTCTCCTGATTACATGGTTCATATTAGCTTATAATGTAATGTGAACAAGGTAGCTTTTGACTAAACACAATAAAGAAAATAACAGAGGTATTTACATGTGGCTTCTTTACACAAAATATATTTTTATACTATTTTGTAGTTAACATATTTGTGTAATTAATGGACTGTAGTGGTATTTTCCAAAGCTTGGGATGCTTCAGTATTATTTTTCTTCCCATACAGGCTTGAGAAAATATAATAATCTCTCTCTCATATTAAACTTATAAAATAAATAAGCTGTTCTTTTGTAGATCTTAATATTACTTTTGATTGAGCTGTTTAGAAGGGATTCATTTAATATTTGTTATGATTATAAAAATATATATGTTCATTTTACAAAATGTAAAGAAGGGTAAAACAAAAAATGAACCCAGAGATAACAGTTAACATTTTAGTGATAGCTACAGAATTTTTTATACCTATATTTACTTTATCGCCCTCTCTGCCATTGGGATAATTCTATATGAATATATTGCTTTGATACTATTCTTAAACTATTAATAATATATTTCAAATATTTTAACATTTTAAAGTGAGACATCTTTCAAATGAAATTGAAAGTAGTAGTGTTGATGATATTTATAATCTAAATGATGAGTTTTAATTCTTTTAATTTGAATATTTTATTATAAACTCATAGAAGACATTTAAAAATTGTAAAGGAAGATCCTGTTAATCACGAAAGGTTTATCCCCCCTTTGGCATATGCAGACAAGTCACCTCCATCTGTGTGCTAAGTTACTGTAGTAGATGCTTCCTAATAGTTACAGAAAAAAATAACTAAACCATAAAGCTTTATGTCATTGGCTGAATTTAATATTTTATTTCTGTATGCATTGCCCCATTTTTCACAAATGAGATCACTTATTGGTTATGAAAACAGATGCGTAAGTTGGGTTTAGTACTCTTCTGAAGTCAAGTATACGACAAATAATTCAAAATGAGAAATAATTCATCACATTTAAATTATTTGTCATAGCACCAAAAAGAATGTGAATCTATTTTGAATAGAGATCTCACATTCCATATGATGCTTGATACTTGGTACTCCTTGTCAAAACCAAACTGGCGACTCTTTTTCATGTGTTTTTTTCCAGTACAAGCATGATTTTTCTTGGGTTCAAGTGGTCCCCGAAAGCCCAAAGTAGTCTGGAACCAAGCCAGGCATTTGATATTTTCAATTCACTGATGAAGGAAGTCAAAGTGCCCATCTGCCTGGTCAGATATTGCCAAAAATGGCTTAGGTGCTGTGCTAAAGAATATGCCAGAAAAAAAAAAAAAAAAAAAAAGGCTCTGGCATCCAGGAAATTGATCTCTAGTCTCTGAATTTTGTGAAGAAAAGGCTGTAACTTTTAAGTCAAAGCATTAGTGAACTATACAGCATTCTTTTTTAAATTTTTTTTCTCGTTTTTTATCTATTTTTGGGACAGAGAGAGACAGAGCATGAACGGGGGAAGGGCAGAGAGAGAGGGAGACACAGAATCGGAAACAGGCTCCAGGCTCCGAGCCATCAGCCCAGAGCCTGACGCGGGGCTCGAACTCACGGACTGCGAGATCGTGACCTGGCTGAAGTCGGACGCTTAACCGACTGCGCCACCCAGGCGCCCCCTATACAGCATTCTTAAGAGAGGATTAAACTAATGCGTGTAAAAAACTTGATTTAGCAGTGCTTAATAATCAGCACGTAGTAAACAAAGTTAGCTATCATTATTATTAATACTGTTTTTATTCCCTATTCGCAATGTTTAAAAAACAGCAGAGAGAATTTTGTCACTTCTAGACTAATAGATTTACCAGTTTCCCTGACACAGTCTGTAGAGTGGCAGGCAACCTATTGGTAATCAGGAAGACTTGCACATTGTCACAGACCAAGCTTTCCTAACGGGTGGTTCTAAGGTACAGGTAGGACCAATATGCTGAAACAAAAGGCTACTTCCTGTCCTAGGTCAGAGTGGCCTATGTCAAGCCAGAATTATCCTGTGCTCTGTTGCCAGATACAACAGTAATGGTACTGCTCGGAACTGGGCTGAATGGAAGCTATTTTCAAAAAGCAAATGCAACGATGGGACTCTAGGGAATCCCTGAAACAACCATTGTCCCGTTCTGGCAGATGTATGATCCTCTGGGATCTTTTGTAGGTATTGAGCCCTAGCCACAAATGACCCAGTAAAGTGAAATAAGACGGGGTCCTATAGGAAAACATGACCACTCAATTTTACATTGGTTGCACATTGAAATATATTTGAGAGCATGCCAAATGCAACATGCACATCCACAGTGCAAGTCACATAATCTCCCTGGGCTTCTGTATCTTTGTCTGTAACATGAGTATAACAGTGCCAACCTAATAGGGTTCTTGAGTGATGACCTAGAATTTAAACTCAGCTCTGTCTGACTTAAAAGTCTGTGCTCTTTTTTTCTTTTGACTAAACTATGCAGCATTGCCAAAGCAGATGGGAGTAGCAGAAATGAAATAAAGCATTCAGTGGATACAGAACACATTTTGAGTTCTGTTTTTGTCGCTTTCCCTAGCATCACCCAGCAAGCCCATACATTGTCCTTCTCAGCACTCGTTCTGAGTTACACAGTGACTCAGGTTTGATTTCAGTAGTTACTGTAAAAATCAAAATTAGATCAAATAGTGTTTCTCTGAGGTAGATATGGGTGTGGAGTAAGGGCGGGGACAGGAAATAATGGTGGAAATTAGATGAAACTAAGCGGGTCGGCAACCATGATAAATGTAAAGCAGAACCGAACAGTAACTTAGCTGTGAGACTGTCTAATCAGCACCAGAAGGATTAGTGCTAACAGAGACAATGTAATGCTTATTAGCATTTGGCAAGAAATACCACACACTGCAAAATGGTAGTATTGATTGTTCTTGACCTGACAATAAAGCCTTTCATCTTTAAGTTAATATGGACTCTAGATCAAGATGCTGGTGCAAAACAATGTGTTGTAAAAAGTAGCAGGTGATACTTGATTATATAAAAGTCAGAGAAGAATCTCAGACTTGCAAATATGGTTCATAGTTCTGCCAGTCACCTGAGGATGTGTTCCTCCTCTTCATTTTATAAACTTCCCTCCTCATCCAAAGGTTAGTTGTCTCTTGGATCAGACACAGGAGAAGCTCTTATTTCAAGTATCGACCCAGCCCCTTCTGATCCGGTTGCAAGGCATATTAACAAATGATATGCACAGTTTCCGACAGTTTGTATTTATTAGAAAGAAATAGCTTCCGTTTGTAGGACATCAAGACTCAATAGTAGCAATGTATATTATTATGTCCTGCAGTGTGTGAGTACAGTGGCCAGACTGAGCTATACAAGTCGCTGTGGAAGATACATACACAATGCAAAACCTGGTTATATCATTCTCCGAGTTAATTTCATATGATATTTATACTCCAGTATACTTCTCCTATTTAGTCACCATAAGTGATCCCAGCCCATAGCCCAAGTTTCTTAATGGGACTTATAACTTCTCCATAATCTGTCTTTGTCCTCGTTTCCTACCACCCCCTCCTTGTGTTTAAACTCCAGCAGAATCAAATTGCTTGTATTTCCTCCCAAATACCATGCTTATCATCATCATCATTATTATTAATAAAGCAATCATCTGTGGAAGTCTTATTCTGTGTCAGATACTAAGAGCTTTAAGTGAATTATCACGGCCTTGTTTAATTCTCAAAAGAACCTAATAAGAAATATGCACTATTATCCACACTTTACTAAGCAGGAATTGAGGCTTTGAGAGTTTCAATACACTGAGCAAGGTGTCATAGCTAGTAAAATGTAAAACATTGATTCAGATTTGTCTAGCCTCAGAGCCTCCTCTCTCTCTCTCTTATTTATTTTGAGAGAGAGAGAGAGAGAGAGAGCGAGCAGGGGAGGGGCAGAGAGTAGGGGAGAGAGAAACCCAAGTAGGCTCTGCACTGTCAGGGCAGAGCCCAATGTGGGGCTTGAACTCATGAACCGTGAGATCACGACCTGAAGCCAGAGTCATACACTTAACCAATTGAGCCACCCAGGCGCCCCGAGAGCCTCCTCTCTTCATCAGTAAGCTAACTAACTGACTCTTGTTATTTTGCGTATACTTTTCCTTCTGCCTGGAATCCCCTTCTGTTCAGTTTTAATAAAGGCTTTAATTATAAGCAACAAAAAAACAATGTTTGCTGAGTTAATCAGAAGTGGAATTTCTTAATTTTTTTTTTTTTAACGTTTATTTATTTTTGAGACAGAGAGAGAGCATGAACGGGGGAGGGTCACAGAGAGAGGGAGACACAGAATCCGAAACAGGCTCCAGGCTCTGAGCTGTCAGCACAGAGCCCGACGTGGGGCTCGAACCCACGGACTGTGAGATCATGACCTGAGCCAAAGTCGGACGCTTAACCGACCGAGCCACCCAGGCGCCCCCAGAAGTGGAATTTCTTGAAAGGATATTGAAGATGTCACAGACTCCCTGGGGAACCCAATTTAGGACGTGGGACTAGAGCTAATGCTCAATTGTGCCACAGAGCGGTCCACTGGATATGCCACGGCCACGGCCACCGAGTTGGGTGCTGTCCTTCGCACCACTAGCACTCGGCACTGGGTGTGTGGCAAGAGCAAGTGCTGCTGCCACTTGTCATGCTGTAACTGTCTTATCTACTGCCAGAGAGAGGACCTCATGCTCATTCCCTTGAGTCTTTAGTTGGTAATTCCAAGCCAGGGGTGGGTGTGATTGTTGGAGCCTCAGACACTTGCTCAGGCAAGTAGGGGTTGGGGGCAGGGAAGAGAATCATCTGGCACTAGGAACCTTTGTGGTGGGATAGCCAGGCTTCTTTCCCCAAACAGGAAGAGATTCTAAAACAGTGGGGGAATTATACAATGATACTAGGCTGCCAAAAACGTGATGCTGTCTGTCGCATCCCTTTCTTTCACCTGAGAAATTTACTTGTCCTTGAAAAATATCATCCGTGCGGCCTGCTATACTGTTGCACCTTATACATTCTAATGTTACTATAAATATCATAACTTTCAGTTACTTTTTAAACATGCTTGCTCTAAGTTTTAAATAATACTTAAATACTTCATACTTAAATACTTGTTTATGTAAATGACTCCGTTACACCTCGTCCTCAAGTAGCTTAGAGGCTGTCTCATTGATGTCTGTAGTCTCTAACATGTATCTAGGATAGTGTTTAGCACATAGTAGGTGCTCCATAAATAATCTGAACTGAATTGAAGTAGAAGCCCTCCTGTCCACCACCACAATGATGTAGGTTGCATAAGCGCAGGGATTTTTGTCTTTGTCTCTCTCTCTCTTTTCTTTTTCACCACTGTATCCCCTGAACCTAGATGGATTCCTAGCATGTGGTAGGCCCTCAGCAAATATTTATACAATAAACAAGTACTCCCAAATAGTAAATCATTTATTTCTGGGAATGACACTGTCAGAAAGATCAGTGAATGTAAATGGCAGACTCAAAGCACTCTGTCATAATTTCCAGTTAGACCACATACAATGTTAAGCCAGAAACTGTCTTGTTCATCTCTGGTTACCTCTTCATCCTATTTAGAAGTATAACCTGAGGGGCGCCTGGGTGGCTCAGTCAGTTAAGTGTCCGACTTCAGCCCGGGTCACGATCTCGCGGTCCGTGAGTTCGAGCCCTGCGTCGGGCTCCGGGCTGATGGCTCAGAGCCTGGAGCCCGTTTCAGATTCTGTGTCTCCCTCTCTCTCTGCCCCTCCCCCGTTCATGCTCTGTCTTTCTCTGTCTCAAAAATAAATAAACGTTAAAAAAAAAAAAAAAAAAGAAGTATAACCTGAAAAGGGCAATTTGGGATTCTTTCCCAGACCTACCACAATAGTCACTAGCCACAAAAAGGGCCTAAAGTACCATGCCTACTTGACATGAAGCCTTTTTTTATCCCCCTTTGTATAACCAGTTATATTCTGAGATTGCATCTATTCTGGGAAGATAGGGCTGTTGGGCATACTGTCTTGTATCTTGTATTAAAAAGCATAATAACCTAGGGCAGGTAGCATTTCACTCGGAAGAAACGAGGGAATGAAGGCTTGGAATTGTGAAATGATTTGGACAAGGGCAGTGGAGTAGCAGAGAGGTACTCCAGACCAGAGTTCTGTGGCTTTTAGACATTAGCTTTTTGGAGGGAACAAAAGGACAATTAAGTCAAGCTGAAAGAGAACTTGTGTTCAAGCTAAATTAAGAAGAATAATAGTAATTTATTATATTATATGTATGATTTATTATTATATATTATTATTAATAAATTATTATTATTGAATACCTGCTTTCACTACTTTCAATCAGTTTAATTCTTCACTGCCTCTAATCCTTTCCATTCTGAATTAGTAGTATTACCCTGTTTAACAGAGAACCTGTGTCTGAAATGAGGTTGCTTGCCCGGTATTCACATAGCTGGGAAGTACTTGTTAGTTGGGATTTAAACCCAAATCTGTCTTATTTTTCAAGCTCTTTCTATTAGGACAAAGTAAGAATCTAAAAGGAGATTGAGTTTAATGTGCTCTATTGTGTTCTCCCAACCACTGTTTTAGCTTTAACTCACCTTTTTCCCCCTGCCACCTTCACTCTCTTCTGGTTTGTAGTCATTGTTTTTCTCTCCGTATCATATATGTTTGCCACCCTCATTGGTTTTCCACATGATTCTTTGGATTTTTAGCAGAAAATTGTGCACTGTACCTAGAAGACCAAAGCATAGCCTTACATACTGACTGTCCATTTAAATTTCACTTTTATTTATTTATTTATTTACTTATTTTTTGTTAGCCTAATTGATCTGCTCAGTGGATTGGTTTCCAGAAGAGACAAGTTAGATATCTGTTATGAGTCAGGTATGTAATTTTATACATTAGCTAGGATATCATTTAAGGGCAAATGGCATGCATCCAAAAACTAAGGGCCATTTCAGACAGTGTGAAAGTTTTTCAGATGTAGAGACAATATCAAATGATACTGAGTTGCTACAAAAGTTTGCCACTTAGTAAGTTACTTTTATGTCTATTAATCATTGTTTAACTTGTGCCTAAAACTTCTGTTGAAAAATTCCAAATGGTCTCCACACGTTTGGGGGGAAAAAGTATGTTTACTTCAGTCTGTTTTAGAGAGTTATTTTGCTTAGTATATGATCTTTTTTGTTAATAAGAAGCCTTTTGGGGTACCTGGATGGCTCATTCTGCTCAACGTTCGACTCTTGTTTTTGGCTCAGATCATGATCTCACGGTTCGTGAATTGGAACCCTTCGTCGGGGTGACAGTGTGGAGCCTGCTTGGGATTCTCTCTCTTTCTATCTCTCTCTGCCCCCCCCCCCCCTCATGTGCCCCCCCCCCCCCAAAATAAATAAATAAACTTAAAAAAAACCACTCAAGCCTTTTAACAGTTTATTGGAAGGATTTCTCTTGCTAAGTTTATTTTAGTTGATAATCTCATGTAATAGGTCCCTTATTTAGAAATACATTTAAAATCAGTGATTAAGTACTCATCAGGGACTAAAGCCACAAGTGTCAGGAAGCTTTTGCTTTCTATTTCCTTGTTGCTTAACCAATCTGCAGTGGTACCTTCCTCTTGTTTTTCCTTCTCTCCTTCTCCCTCCTCCTTTTCTCGCCTTCTCTCTGCCCCCCCCCCCCCTTTGTTAACTAGAAAGGATTTCAGATCCTCTTTTCACCTGAGTTTTTTTTTCTTGTCTCATGATGCTCAACTGGCCTTCAACTGTGTTTCACTAGGATGGCTCAGCTTAAGACTTTGCGTTCATTTTTACTTAAGTAATAGGGAAGAGAGTTTGCTCTTGTCAATTAAGTTTACATTGGGTTTTTCATGTTAACAAAGTAAGATTCTTTTAGTCATTTATCAGATCATTGTTAATCACCTGCTGGGCCCCTAGTGCTGGGCTAGATAGATGCTAGAGAGACATAACACCTGGTTCCTGTCCTTGAGACCCTGGTGGAGGATACAGAAAATCAGAGCGCAGAGTGATAACTCCCATCCACAGTGGTATATGAATACTACAGGAGCCAAGAGGAACTCTTCACCCAGACTTTTGATGGGGTGGGGGCAGAGGATATCGTCAGAGAAGCCTTTCTAGAGGAAGTTTTCTCTGAGCTGAAATAGGAATTAGTAAGGTGGAGGAGGAGGACCCTCTCAGAAGAGGGAGCAGCGTGTGAAAAAGCACAGGGGTAAGTAAGAAAGCACACGCATGGCCTATTCGAGAGACCACAGTCCTGAGTGGCTCTATTAGGGGAGGCCAGGGTATGTGAAGGTGGAGGAGACATCGGTGAGGGTCGAGGCTGGAATGGTTGGCAGCCGTCAAATAAACAAGTTTTTTATGTGTTATGCTCAGAAATTAATTCTAAAGGCAACGAAGAAGTGTAAGCCAAGAGGTGACATGGTAAGGTTTGTGTTTTTGTGTTTTGGATCAGCCTGGAAACCGCAGTGTCCTCCTAAAAGACTAAGTGATCTCCAGCATAGATCATTAGAGGCCACCAACTGTCTCTCTAAATCTTTTCCAGCATTAGTTTTGGATTAAAGGGTTTACATGATAAGATAATGTAATAATAGGAAGGGGACACAAATTAGTTTTTCTGTCCTCTCTTATTAAGAAAACATTCTGCTTGTTGGCATAACACATAGACTTAGATGACTAAAATTAGGGACTAAAATTAAAGTCAACAATTGGTGCCGGGCGTCTTAAGGGAGCGGGTGTTGGGGAGGACAAACCCAAGTGACTCCTGTATGCCAGGCACTGTGCTAGGAGCTGAGGGTGGGCTGGTGAGTGACTTCGGCATCTGCAGTCTGGTGGAGGGACAGGCTTGCATGCAAAGGCTTTAGGGCACTTATGTATTAGCCTTCTTTACATACATTTTCACTTCCCTTCTTACCTCATACCTTCAAAGTGTGGATGAGGGTAAGAGAGGTATTTTTTCCCCAACTTTGTCGAGCTATAATTGACCTATAACATTGGGTGAGTTTAAGGTGTACAATGTTATGATCTGATACACAAATATTGCAAAATGTTTACCACAGTAAGGTTAGTTGACACATCCTTCACCTCACATAAGTACCATTTGGGTGGTGGTGTTATGGTGAGAATATTAAAGTTCTACTAAGAGAAGTGTTTAACTTAGTCGAGGTCATGCAATAATGAACAGTAATAGTTACAATTCAATGTTCAATCTACCTAACTCCCAAATTTGTTCCATTTTCTCCCCATCATATATACTGCTTCCTGACAAGGCAACATATATATATTTTTGAGCCTGAAGTTGTTTTCTTCCCTTCTGTTAATTCTTTCCAGTGCTACCAATATACCAAAACCAATATTGCCAAGCCTTGAAGGATCCAGTTGCTGTTGGTTAAAAGTGCAGGCTTTAAAGTCTTAATATCTGGGTTTAAATCCCAGCCCAACATTAATTAATAGAAGCTCACTTCATAGAGCCGTGAGTACTTATAGGAGATAAGGTTGCTAAAGCACTTAAAGCAGTGAAAGCACAGGGAAGGACTTGAATAAAGACTTCTGGTAGTTGTTAAAATCGTCTTTGGAGGGGCGCCTGGGTGGCTCAGTTGGTTGAGAGTCCGGCTTCGGCTCAGGTCATGATCTCGTGGTTTGTGAGTTCGAGCCGCATGTCGGGCTCTGTGCTGACAGCTCAGGGCCTGGAGCCTGCTTCAGATTCTGTGTCCTTCTCTCTCTGCCCCTCCCCCCACTCATGCTCTGTCTCTCTCTGTCTCAGAAATAAATAAACATTAAAAAAATTTAAAAAAATCGTCTTTGGAATAGCAACTCATCTATTTTCCCAACATTTGGGAAATTTTATTAAAATGCATTTAAATCAACCTACCTTATTCAGATTAATCTGAGTGAAGAAATTTTGCCTGGCATGCATACTTGAAATCTGACCTCCTGTTCAGGGGATCAATGAGTGGCTTTGCTGTCATAAACAGAAACCTAAGAAAATATGCCTGTAAAAGTAGCATCAAGACACTTTAAAACTTTTTTTTATTATGGAAAAATTTGAAAATATACAAAAGTTAACAGAATAGTGAAATGACCTCTCTCATACCTGTCACCCACCCAGACAACCATCTGGGCCAGTCCTGTCGACTCCATGCCTGCATCCACTTACTTTGCTCCTGTATTATTTTAAAATAAAATCCAGACATCTTATCATTTCATTCATGAATATTTCAGCTTGTATTTCTAAAATACAAGGGTTCTCTTATCTTTCTTAAATAGTCACAATGCTGTTATCATACCTAAACAGCAAGAAACGGAACAATTTCCTAATATCATCAAATATAGTTGGCTTTCTTTATGATCGAAGGGAGATCTTTGTTTTTTTTTTTTCCAGCTAGGTGTAGAGACTTGATCATTTTTTGGGGAGAAGTAATGAAAATTGGTAGCTTTTTTGGTTGTTGTTTCTGACGTCACTAAATAATTCATACAGCCCAACTGAGGATGAAAACTGACAGTACGAGGACTCCTTGAATTGTTTGGGTAGAACTGGGGACAGATTATTGTCCAGTTTTTACACGTGAGTGAACCGACTCAAAGAAATGATGTGTCAGTGGTCATATAAACTGCAAACACCTTGTGCTGAAATCTGTCATTTGAACCATGCTTATTCCATAAATATTTATTGAGTTCAAAAAACTTGCTATTTATATTTCTTTATAAATGCCCATGACCCACATTATTTTTATAGCAAGGACATTCTTCTCTTTGATTACCTAATTTCTTCTCTCCTTTGTTGTCTTCAGATTTTAAAGTACTTCCTCCCTCCCCTGTTGTACCCTAGTTCTCAGCTGGGGGAGTGACTTCCGGGGAAATGGAGGGGAAATTTGGTCTCCAGCAGGGGGTCGGTTGCAACTATGAAAACAGCTCAGGCAAACGGTCTATTGATAGCAGAACTTTTCATTATAAAAAGTTCTTTTCAAATTCCAGGATATTGGTTGCTTGGTCACTGAAGAGTCTGTACTACCATTCACTCGCACCCTGGGTGTCTGAGCAGACCTGGTTAGGAATGTACTCCTCATTTTGAATGAGAAAAAAGGATAGAGAAGCTGCGTCCAACATTGCATCACCTAAGTCAAACGTTCTACATGTGATATATAGCTGATACAAAGCATAGTCTTTTAGAATATGCCCTGACATACAAATAATTTTCATTTTGAGTGGTGCCATCTTTGACTACAGCCACAAATCTTTTAATATACATTAAAATGGGCATTGATGGGGGAGCCTGGGTGGCTCAGTCGGTTGAGCATCCGACTTCGGCTCAGGTCATGATCTCGCGGTCCGTGGGTTCAAGCCCCGCGTCGGGCTCTGTGCTCACAGCTCAGAGCCTGGAGCCTGTTTCAGATCCTGTGTCTCCCTCTTTCTCTGACCCTCCCCTGTTCGTGCTCTGTCTCTCTCTGTCTCAAAAATAAATAAATGTTAAAAAAAAAATTAAAAAAAAAATAAAATGGGCATTGATGAAAGCTCTTTCCTTTCCTGGTCTCTGTAGGTGAGTAAAATTGTGTTAATGTGTCAAATCTGGTGGTGTCAACAAAATAGCCCAGTGTACCTACCTTTTTTATTCCCCTTCTTTAATTTTTAAGTCCTTGGGCCTCATAATTTCCCCCCAAAGTTTTGTATAAGGTCCGCTCAACAATTGGCAGAAATGATAGTGCTGATGAAACAGGGCTTTGATATTGGTTCAGTTATGTATCTGGAATGTTTATTCCCCTGGGCTTTCCAACTGAGGGAGCCCCACATGAACTCCTACTTTGGAAAATATCTGAGTGGGCAGACTCATTGGCCACATTGCCCTCATTGTCTGTCTTTGTTTACTCAGCTGAAAAGCTGTACTTGTCTCTTACACAGCCAGGCATGAACCTCAAGGTCTCAGACACTTTTAAAATGGGTAGAAAAATTGTTTGGGGAAGGGAAAGAATGAAAATTGTTATCAGATATTGACATAATGGGCAATGAAGGTGCTGTCTTAGGGAAGAACATAATGATTTTAGGTGGTTATAAAGTACAACCCTGATAACATTTTTATGGGCCTGTTTTAATAGGGTCTTTGATTTTCTGTGACTTCCCTTCTGGGTAAGAGACATTGATAATTCATTGGCAAGTATGATTTGTTTTTGCTACAGGAGAAAACTAGGTTTTTAGGACATGAGCATACCTTTGGGCCCAGGTAATGATAAATTTCCTGTGGTCATAACAACATGCACATGCTCTTGGCATTTGTTTTTCTGGCTATCTTTATCAACTAACTGGATTATTTTAGCAGCTACTAAAAGGTCTGTTTGCCTTTATTCTTTTCTAATCCATTCTTTACACTGCAGCCCAAGTTACGTTTCTAAAATGTAGATCTAATTATGTCATTCTATCTTGTGTAAAATTCATCCATGGCTACCCACATGCCCTTGTGAAAGCCTGTCACCTGTCACCTGTCACCGCTCCTGCCTCTTATTCTATACCCATGCCACAGTGAATTTTTCTCAGGTCTCTGTGGTAGTATGCTCTGTCTAGATTTCTTCCTCTGGAAAGTCTTAATTAGGTGTTTTTCGCTGTGCAAACATATATACCATGTTTTCCCATAACATTGTGTGCATATTTCCAGTTTAGTGCTTATCAGACTATATTGCTCCTTTGTTTTTCTCTCTGCTGTAAGTCTGTAAGCTGTATGAGGTCAGGGACCATAGCTTTCTTCTACTTTGTTGTATCTCTGGCATCTAGAAATTCTATTCCTCATTTCTGGTACAATACTAATTTGTTGAATGATTGAATTAATCATCCTGTGCCCTGCCAAGAATCTTCTCTCCAGCAACCTCAGGGAAGAATTAGCGTTCTCTGTTTTCATGTTCTTTATGTTTCTTACCATCTCTTAGTCCTGTTCATTCATTCATTCATTCATTCATTCATTTTTTCATTCAGTTACTTACAGAACATTACTTTGACCCTTTTAAACCTCCTAACTTTTCCCAGAAGCATGTGTAAAGAACATGTGAAAGGAAAACCAGTGCATATATTTATCATATGCTTCCTTTGTCCATTCTACCTAAAATTGCATTTCCCCAACACATATACCTCCAGTTCTTCCTCCTCTCCCCAACCTCTGCCATGTTTCCCTTCCCCACATCGCATTTTTGCTTTACCATTTAACTACCTTCTAAACATTTTTTTAAAATGTTTATTTAATTTTGAGAGAGAGAGAGGGAGAGAGAGAGAGAGAGAGAGAGCAGGAGTTGGGGAGGGGCAGAGAGAGAGAGGGAGACACAGAATCCAAAGCAGGCTCCGAGCTGTCAGCACAGAGCCCGATGCGGGGCTCGAACCCACGAGATCATGACCTGAGCTGAAGTGGACCCTTAACTGACTGAGCCACCCAGTCACCCTGAGCCACCCAATTTAATTACTTTTTGACATACTAGATGTTTAACTTGTTTGTATGTCTCCCCACTGCTAAGATATAAGGTTGATGAGGGCATGAATTTTGGTCTATTTTATCTGCTGCTGTATCCCCAGCACCTAATACCCTGTCTGGCACATAGTAAGCCAATATATATTTGCTGAGTGAATGAATAAATTCATGCCCTTGGATGTACATTTCTTTTCCTTTTTACCCTTTCAATGCACCTGATGCAGCCTTGCTTACAGTACTATGCTACTTGTTTTCTCTGTTTCATTTCTTGGACTTTACATTTAGTCCTGTTTTGAGACCATAATTTTGGCTACCCCAGACAAAGATTCTATTTATTGATTTTATTGCCTTAGGTAACCATCACCCCACTTACATCTGACCTCTACATCTCCTAACCTGGATTCTGAAACCCAAGAGCCGTGTGTGTGTGTGTGTGTGTGTGTGTGTGTGTGTGTGTGTGAGTGCACATGCGTGTGTGTTGGGGAAGGGTGAGGATGCATTAAGGGATAAGTCAGGTGTAAAACCTGTTCTTCTAGAACCTAGATAGGACAAATAGATATATAATTATACTACAAGGTTGAGTAAGATAATATTTATTAATGAGAAATGTTAATTAAGGGGAAGAAAACATGTCTCATAAAAAATTATGAAATATATTAAGCTTCCAGAAAAGTATAGAAAGTAATATAGTGAACATCCCCTGAATACCTACCTCTCAGCTTTATAATATTTGAGTTTTTTCCCATACTCACCTTGGATTTTTTTTTCATTTTGAAATACAATACTAGATATGATTAAAGCCTCAAGTGTTCCTCCTTTATCCCATTTTCTTCCTTCCTTACTCAGACATAACCATATTCTGAATGAGGTCCTGTGCATTTAAGAACATTTATACACAGCACACACACACACACACACACACACACACACAAATATCGTGTTGTTTCAGTGTTTTAAATTTTGCATAATGGCATCTTTTAAAAATTTTTTTAAATCTTTATTTATTTTTGAGAGAGAGACAGAGTGTGAGCAGGGGAGGAGGAGAGAGAGAGGGAGACACAGAATCCGAATAAGGCTCCAGGCCATGAGCTGTCAGCACAGAGCCCAACGCGGGGCTCGAACTCACGAACTGTGAGATCATGACCTGAGCCGAAGTCTGATGCTCAACCGACTGAGCCACGCAGGCGCCCCGCATAATGGCATCTTATGCTTTTTTCACTCAGCGTTTTTTTGAGATTTATCTTTGTTGGTTCACATAACTCTAGATCATCTGAGTTGCTGTATAGTTTTCCACTATATAAATATATTGCAATATATTCATTTTCTTATTGGTAGTTACTTCAAATAATGTATTTCTTTCCTACTTCAAATAATGTTACAATGGACAACCTTGCACATGTCTCTTTCTTCCCACGTGGGAGGATTTCCCTAGGGCAAGGCTCCTCAATGTGAGTAGGAATCACCTGAGTATCTTGTTAAAATGTAAATTCTGACTCAGTCTGAGGTGGGCCTGAGAATCTGTGTTTCTCACAAGTTCCCAGGTGATGCAGATTCACGGACACACACTGAGTTGCCAGGCTCTGCTAGGTTGTAGCACATCGTCATCTTTCTGGGTATTGTCACATTGCTCTGTGAAGACCTTATATAAGTTTATATTTCCATCAGGAGTGTATGAGAGATTTGGTTGTTCCAGGAGTAGCCTCTTTTAGCTTTGATCTGTAATCACCCTCTCCTTAAATTTAGATTGATTTGGGGGAAGGAAAACATTAAAAAATAAAGCAAATTGACTTCAGTAGATAGCTTAATTTCAACATTTCTTAGGAATTGATCTAAATTACATATATATTTTTTAATAAAAAATATTTTATAAAAATTCACCTATCTCTTTTCAAACAGTCACTCCATTTATCATTGTCAACCCAGATGGGGCTCTGACTTTAGAATGAACTATCTATCCCCAATTGCTGAAAGGGAAGAACTGCGTGTCAGGCCCTGTGCTACATTGTTTCATATAATCCCAACGTTTGTACTTGCTCACAGCTAAATGGTAGAACCAGTGTTTGTAGTCTGGTCTGTCTGATTTCAGAGTTTATATGGGAAATTAAGTTTACTTCTCTTAGCCCCAGTTACCTGTACGAAGAGAGTAGACCAGACAATCAGATTCCTAAGTTCCAGCTCTTTTAGCTTCTACCCCACCTATTTTTTAGATTATGATTAAAGAACACATAAAATTTACCATTGTAACCATCTTTAAGTGTACATTTCTGTAGTGTAGAGTATATTTACATTGTTGTGAAACAGATCTCCAGAACTTTTTCCTTTTGCAAATTTGAAACTCTATCGATTAAAAAGAACTCCCTCTTCTCTCCTTTCTACTTCCTAATCCCTGGTAGGCACCATTCTACTTTCTGTTTTTTTCTGGTTTTGACTACTTTAGACGCCTCATATAAATGGAATCATGTAGTATTTGTCTTTTTGTGACCGGCTGATTTCATTTAACATAATGACTTGGAGGTTCATCCAGGTTGTAGCTCTTGACAGGATGCCCTTGCTTTTTTTAAGGCTTAATAGTATTCCATTGTATGCATATCCCACATTTTTTTAAATCCATTCATCCATCAATGGGCCTTAGGGTTGCTTCCGCATCTTGTCTATTACCAATAATGCTTTAAACAAGGGTGTGTAAATGTCTCTTCAAGGCCCTGCTTTCAGTCCTTTTGGATATATATCCAGAAGTGGGGTTGCTGGATGGTCTAGTAGCTTCATTTCTACAGGAAACTATGCTGTTTCCCACAGTGATTGCACCGATTTACAATCCTGTCAGCAGTGTGGTGATGGCTTTTAAAGGTACAGAAGGTAGTGAATGGGACACTTGAAATCAGATGTGAAGGAGGAAGAAGAGGTAAATTCCACTACAGTGGAGGTAAATTTCACTTAGCCTCTATTTTCCTGAGATATTTTAGCTAATATCTTTTGCTTCTCCAAGACTATTACTTTAGGAGTGGAGGAGGGAGCCAAATTATTTCTTTTTTGATTTATTATTAACCACTGGTACCTGAGAACTTCTGAGATTCTTAACTTCCATTAGTGTCTTGGCAATTAGGGGAAGTTTGAGAGTTGTGTTTTGTTTTGTTTGCAAAATTAACATGTTGGTGTTCCCAGATTCTCATTAAAAAAAAAAAAAAAAAAAAGAGGCCTCCTAATCTATTTTAGTGTGACTTCTGACCATTTCTACTTGAGCATCCTATGAGAGAGAGAGAGAGAGTGTGTGTGTGTGTGTGTGTAAAGAGGGGTGTGATTAGATTCTAACAGCTTGTACAAGAGCAGGACTGAGCAGTGGAGTTGGAAAAGGGGTTTCTCCTCTCTCCTGCCCTTATTTTTGAATTTGAAGTGTTACCCGAATGCTTAGTCATGATGATAAAGCAAAGAACTTCCCAGCTTGCAGTGTAGAACAATGTTTATGCTGTATAAGTGTTTGATAATAGTGAAGAGTGGCAGGAGAGTGGGAAGAATTTGTCAACATGTTTTGAGGAGTAAGAGGATTAGAGAGGGCACACAAAGTAAGATAGCCCACTTCCAGTTCCAAAAGAAAAAAGCACTTCTTTTAAGTGTCCTTTGCAGTAACTCAAGGCTCAGCTATTTCACTTGGCTCTTAACTCCAACTCTGTTAAACTTTTAGCACTGCAGACAGGTAGATTTTATGCCTCGCCGTATTTATTTATTTATTTAAAAAGTAAACAGATTTAATTTCTCTGTATGATATACGGACAGGTCTCTGTATGTTCGCAGAAGCAATCTTTACCAGTGACCTTGCCCAAATTTAGATTCTCCTGTTAGACCGCTACAGTTGTTTATCTGTAAATCTGTCACCTCTGGTCTCCTCCCCTCTGGTCCTCCCTTCTCATTGCTACTAAAGGTAAGCTAATCTCAGCCGGACATCTATGGACATCTGACTTTGGGGAAATTCCTTCCGTTCTCTGTTCCTCCATTTCCTTATTTTGTCCCCTGTATCACCTGACCTACCTTAGAGACAGGTGCCTTGAAAGTTTTAAATGTTCAGGTGTGTAAAGTATATAAAACAGTGCCTGGCATGTAATAAGTAGATAAAAAAGTAAACAATAAGTAGTAGAGATCATTCCTGTTGTTGTTGTTATTTGTGTTTTTGTCGCTTTTACTTCTGAAGCCTGTCTCTGGCCACATCAGTACTCTGCTCAAGAATTTTCCATGTTTCCCTTTTGCTTATAGCAAACTTTTTAAGTACATCAGAATCACTTTCAAAGCTTGTTAAAAATGCATATTCCTGAGACCCCCACCAGAGATTTCAGTGGGTGTAGGATGGGACCCAGAAATTAGTGTTTCACTATGCTCCCCAGGTGATTCTGAAAGCAGGTGGTACTGGTTTGGAGAATTGTTCCACATAGGATAAAGTCCTCAAGTATACCTTTCTAGTATGTATTTTCTCCTCCTATTCCTCCCCGTCAGCCTTTGTTGCAACCATAGTAAGTAGATTTTCCCTCTACTTACACATCCCTATGTACCTCATGTATTTTCCCAAGATGGTATGGCATAATTTTGTAATCAAATACATATTTATTCCTAATAATCTATAACCCATCCATTTAATAATATGCTTATATATTGGCTGGGATGAATGTTAAGCTATAATATATGGGACCAACCTTCTTTTATTGAAAATTAGAGGGGCGCCTGGGTGGCTCAGTCGGTTGAGCGTCCGACTTCGGCTCAGGTCATGATCTCGCGGTCCGTGGGTTCAAGCCCCGCGTCGGGCTCTGTGCTGACAGCTCATGGCCTGGAGCCTTCTTCGGATTCTGTGTCTCCCTCTCTCTCTGACCCTCCCCCATTCATGCTCTGTCTCTCTCTGTCTCAAAAATAAATAAATGTTGGGGCGCCTGGGTGGCTCAGTCGGTTGAGCATCCGACTTCGGCTCAGGTCATGATCTCGCGGTCCGCGAGTTCGAGCCCCGCGTCGGGCTCTGGGCTGATGGCTCAGAGCCCGGAGTTTGCTTCCGATTCTGTGTCTCTCTCTCTCTCTGCCCCTCCCCCGTTCATGCTGTGTCTCTCTCTGTCTCAAAAATAAATAAACGTTAAAAAAAAATTAAAAAAAAAATGTTAAAAAATTAAAAAAAAAAGAAAAAGAAAAAGAAAATTAGAAACAATGGGGTGCCTGAGTGGCTTAGTTGGTTTTGGCCCAGGTCATGATCTCCCAGTTTGTGAGTTCAAACCTCATGTCGGGCTCTGCGCTGACAGCATGGAGCCTGCTCGGGATTCTGTCTCTACCCCACTCTCTGCCTCTCCCCTGATCTTGCGTGCACACGTACACCCATGCTCCCACTCTCTTGTTCTCAAAATAAACAAACTTAAAAGAAAAAGAAAATTAGGAACCATTCCTGGGTTAAGTCACTGGGTGCCTTAGGATAGTATGTTCAAGTTGACCTTTTCTCTTGCTCTCTTTACGCTCCTTTTCTCCAAACGAATTTTCCAGGTATTACAGTGAGCAAATAGTTCTAGCCTTTAAGTTGCTCACCTGTGCTCTGTAAATAGACACACTAAGGCAAATCTAATATCAACCTCATAAGCAATCGGCAACACTTGAAAATGAAGCTCTCCTCTTTTTCTTAGCCTTTCTGTTCTATTGCTACAAAATTAAGGCATTAAGGACATTGTTTAGGGTAATTTGAGTGCATTCAGAGATATCTGATGGTCGCTATTATGCAATCTGTAGGACCATCGAAGGATGGTACTTTGCTAAAAAATGGCTTATAATTAAAATGTAGGGAAAGAGAAAGCCCTGTCCTGGGTGTTTTCTTTTCCTTGTCTCCTGTAATTCTTAGAAAATCCTCATAAATTAGGTATCATTATCCCAATTTTATAAAAAATCTTTATAGGGGAGCCTGGGTAGCTTAGTTGCTTAAGCATCTGGCTCTTGATTTTTGCTCAGGTCATGATCTTATGCTTCATGAGGCTGAGCCATGCATCAGGCTCTGTGCTGGGTGGCGAGTCTGCTTAAGATCCTCTCTCTCCCTCTCCCTCTGCCCCTCCCCCCTCAAAAAAATATCTTTAGAAAGTAAAATACAATAAAAACATTAAATGTTTAAAAATATTTACAG
>NC_064807.1:77368199-77384749 GCF_023721935.1 Panthera uncia | reverse complement strand
CTTCCTTCCTTCCTTCCTTCTTCCTTCCTTCCCTCCTTCCTTTCCTTCCTTCTTTCCTTCCTTCCTTCTTCCTTCCTTCCTTCCTTCCTTCCTTCCTTCTTCCTTCCTTCCCTCCTTCCTGCCTCCCTCCCTTCTTTCCTTCCTTCCTTCTTCCTTCCCTCTTCCTTCCTTCCTTCCTTCCTTCCTTCCTTCCTTCTTCCTTCCTTCTTTCTTCCTTCCTTCCCTCCTTCCTGCCCTCCCTCCCTTCCTTCCTTCTTCCTTCCTTCCTTCTTCCTTCCTTCCCTCCCCCCTTCCTTCCTTCCCTTCCTTCTTTCCTTCCTTCCTCAATACCACCAATGGAGGTAGGGAAAATTATCTCTGTTGTACAGATGACACAGCTGAGCCTCAGAAAAGTACAACTTCTTGCAGCCTTTACATAGTGGGGAGGTGGTGGGTAGGGACTTTGAACCCTGCCGAGGACCATAGCCCACCTGAAGGCGAGAGAGTAGTGTCTGGCTCGTCCTCGTCTCCCCAGCTCCTGGCTCCGCGTTTTCTGCCAGTGTCTTTTTGGCTGCTGGTAGAGGATCGGTTTCAGGCTTGACCTCCCTGTGCGTCCTGATGAACAGACAGTGGCAGCTCCTGTGTTCAAGATGGGGACACGGAAGCTTCGGACACGGACCTCTCCTCAAGGAGTTCGCAAGCCAGACAGCACCTTGCGTGAAGTGTGGGGGCAGACGGCTGCACACCAGCCCAGCCAGAGACACGACCGGGCTGGAGAAAACAGCACCTGCCCACGCTTCAGGGAAGGGAAGACCCGCTCAGCGTGCTAACAGGGCATCCCCCGCCCCCCAAGATCAAATTGATAACAACAGGTTCGTTCCCGGCACCTGATTTATCTGCCGAGCAGATTCTCCCCTGTGCGACCACGTCGCTGGAGCTGTCACCCCCAATACAAAGGCTAGACAAATGCCCTCTCAAGATTTCATGTACCAGTAGGCGAATGAAATCATAACTCACTTTAGGAGCCAGTGATACATATTTATACTCTGACTGGCGCGGGGCTGGAAGAACTCTTCACTTTGTGCATTCCCCGGCTGCGGACGGGCATCAATCTCGTCTCCAGTTTGTTAACACGCTGCCAGTCAAGTCAGATTTATCGTCACATGACTGATGGCGCGGAGACGGTTCATCACGGGAACATTTGCTTAATTTGCCCCATCCCGATTGTTCCCTGCGACGCTGGTGCCTGATACGGCTCCGTAAGTGACATTTCTTTTCTGTTGTAAAAATCTTTCTGCCCTACCCCCTACTCCCCCTTCTTGTGGGCTCCCCATCTTCTTACTTAATGGAAGCAGTAAATGTCAAAACTCTCTAGAACTCCGCAGAAGGAAGTCAACATCCAAGGCCAAACAAAACCCATGGAAACTATCCTTGGTGCGACCCGGGTTTACTGTATACAGAGTGCTTTGACTGTCATATTTGATCCGACAGCAGTCTGAAGGGGAATGTGCCCCTTTTGGGCTGCCTCTCACTCAGCTTCAAATTCCACTGTCTGAAGGGGGTCAATTCCACTGTTGGCCCCCCATGCCGATCTCCAGATACAGTCGTGTTCGGGGTTAGGACTTCAACACGTGAGTTTTGGGGAGGACGCAATTCAGCTCCTAACAACTATCAACCAAAAGAAAGTTTTGTTTTTTTTTAATGTTTATTTTTGAGAGAGAGAGAGAGAGAGAGAGAGAGAGCAAACGCATGAGCAAGGTAGGGGCAAAGATTGAGGGAGACACAGAAACCAAGGCAGGCTCCAGGCTCTGAGCTGTCAGCACAGAGCCCGATGCGGGGCTCGAACCCATGAACTGCGAGATCACAACCTGAGCCAAAATCAGACGCTTAACCATTTGAGCCACTCAGGTGCCCCTTGACCAAAAGAAAGCTTTAAATGGAAAGGTGCCCCTTGTTTGATTCCCTTTAAGTTTGCTTATCAATTCAGTGTGATAACAGTAAAAAATTAGGCTAGCTCATGGCAAAATTATTCGACGTGTTCATGTGGAAATACAAAAGTGAGAAAGATATAAAAAATCTGATAATGGGCAGTGGGGACTGACCCTACGAGATATCAGAACACATTGTAAAATGGTAACAATTAAAATAATATGACACTGGATAGAGAGTCCAGAAACAGATTCAAGAATGTGAAGGGAATTTGTGTTTACTGGGATGGTGTTTCAATCAGTGGAAAAGATGGATAGATGATATTGGGTCATCTCACTGGTCACTTGTGGTTGGGATGGGGCAAGCTACATTCCTACTTCGCTCGTTATACTAACATCAGTTGCCATTTAGTGAAGGTCTAAATATAAATTATAAAACCGTGGGGTAGTAGAAGTAGGTGTGGGTGAAATTAAAACATTTTTTTTGGAGGGACAAGGGTTCTTCTAAACATTGTGTAAAACCATGAAGCCAAGGGAGAGAGACAAACCCATTACGTATCATTTAAGAGTATTTCTGGGGGCGCCTGGGTGGCTCCGTTGGTTAAGCGCTGACTTCGGTTCAGGTGCTGATCTCACGGCTCATGAGTTCGAGCCCCACATCGGGGTCTGTGCTGACAGCTCAGAGCCTGGAGTCTGCTTTGGATTCTGTGTCTCCCTCTCTCTCTGCCCTTCCCCTGCTTGTGCTCTGTCTCTCAAAAAATAAATGAACATTAAAAAAAAATTTTTTTTTAAAAGAATATTTCTGTATGGTGGGGCACCTGGGTGGTTAAATGTCCAACTTTGACTCAGGTCATGATCTCACAGTTCGCGGGTTCAAGCCCCACATCAGGCTCTGTGCCTGGAGCCTGCTTCGGATTCTGTGTCTCCCTCTCTCTCTGCCCCTCCTCTGCTCATGCTCTCTCTCTGTCTCTCAAAAATAAATAAAAATGCTAAAAAAAAAGAATATTTCTGTATGGCAAGAAGGCATAGATAAGCTAAAAGGCAAGCTGGTAAAAATATTTGCAACGAACGACAGAGAGAACGTTTCCTCGTTCATTAAGTTACTTAGGAATTCTAACAGATGAGCAGAAGAGAAAGACGGACAAGAGGCAGAAACTGGCCCTTTCCAGAACAAAAGGAATAAATGTCTGAAAAGATGCTCGACCTCACTCGTAACGAAAGCAATGAGCTCTAAGACAAAAGCAGATCTACTCTTTATTCCAGATGGTCCCTGTTGACAAGGGACTGGGAATCTCACACGTTGCTGGTAATTTAATAGTACCCTGATTTGGAGCGGAAGTGAGCAATATTTAATACACTCGGCAATTCCATTTGCAGGTATGTTCTAGAAATTACCTTAATTTTGCGCGCAACTCTGTGGCAACTACGATGCGGTCACTGAGGCTGTCGCTGGTTCTCTTTTCTGTAAAATGGGAACACAGCAGCCTGGTGGGTCCTAACATGACCACAGTGGCATTGCTGAGAAAGCTTGTGTTCTCGAAACTTGTAGTTTAGAAGCTTTTTTTCTTTTTCTTTTTTTTTTTTTTTTTTATAAGAGGAGGAAAAAAAAAAAAAGGGAGTGGGGCCTACACATTTAAAACTCACACTGAGTTATTTTCCTGGAGGCGAGGGGAGGTTTTAAAAATGGCTCTGAGATTATTGCCCTGGCGCCTCTGATAACAATTTGGTTGATGAACACCGATAAAACGAAATCTCAATGACACGTTGTAGCGCATCGAAATCAGGGAGTTTCTAACCATCAGAATAAAGGGCAGTCACCAACTTGGGCCAAAGGCATGTGAACTGATTTCCGCAGGCCTGCCACTCAAAGTCCTTGGCTCCTGGCGTGTCCTGGGATGGGATCAGCGAAGGGGACTGGTGTGGTCACTTGTGTCCCCTGAGTAAATGTTGGCTCTGGATTGCATCTGTGTGAGGAACGTTGGCACCGGAGAAGAAATGTCCTCAGGACAAAGCCTCCATGTCTCCGTCTGCAGCACGAAGGTGGCTTTGGGGTGTAGGACTTGGTTCTTCTTCTTCGTTTGCCCCACTCCAGCTCCCCCCGCTGTCCCTCAGGGGCAGCCGCCGCTCCAGTCCTCCTTCTGACATTTTCCACTTTGGAGAATACCTTCAGGGATTTGGGGGGGGGGTGGGGTGAGGGTGGAGGGGGCTGTGGGGGAAGGGGGACCTGCTTACCATCATGCCGGGCGTTCAGTATTGGAAAGGAAATGAGTGGTGGGAAAAGAGAGGAGAGAGGAGGAGAGGAGAGGAGAGGAGAGGAGGGGAGAGGAGAGGAGAGGAGAGGAGAGAGACTTTGGGGGCTCTAAGGAGAGGGGCACATCTGGGAAGACCACCCACGCTCGTAAAGCAAATGAGAGACCGTAATTCATAGGGGTGGCGCATAGAAGATATGCAGAGATGCCAGCCCCTGGGGTCCAAGGCCTCCTTCTGGGGCCAGCCTTTCCCTGGTGCAAAGAATAAATTCAACTGAATTCCCGAGGTAGTGGCTGAGATTTCTGCCTCCTGTGAATCTGGCTTGGTTTTCAGCTTCATTGGGTTTTAATCAGAGGCTATTCTGAGAAGTGGTTACGACCCCGGGGAACCAGCTGACAAGTAAAATGACCAAAGGGAGGGGGCAGGGCAGTCGCCTGAGGACGCAGGAAGCCAGCTTAGTTATAACCACACCAGCGGGCTGGCTGTTGCCCAGGAGAGTCCAGTCCTGCCCGGCCAGGGTGTCCTGCGGCCTGCGCTGGGCTCTGGGGGCTAGAAAGAGCTGTTGTCTGCAGATCCTGTTGGATCCTGTCGCCCTACAGAGCAGACAGGGCCTGGGGGTTCTCCTAGGGCTAAAGTCTGATCTAGAGAGATCTGAGCTCTCAGAGGGGGCTCCCCTTGGAAAATCAGACTCCTTCATCTTCTGAGACCCCACCCGAGGGGCTGTCCCGGGGCTCCTGGGTCAATGAGAAAGTGGGGGTTCCAGTGGAGAACCTCCTCCAGGCAGGCACCGGCCCTAACAACCCTGCCATTTACTGTGAACCCACTCTGTAGCAGGCACATTCCCACTGAATATTGTAACGCCCATTTTACTTTTATTTATTTATTTTGAAACAGAGAGAGTTGGGAGGGGGAGAGAGAGAGAGAGAGAGAGAGAGAGAGAGAATCCCAAGCAGGCTCTCCGCTGTCAGCGCAGAACCCCATGCAGGGCTCCCTTTTAGGAACCGTGAGATCACGACCTGAGCAGAAACCGAGAATCGGCCGCTCACCCGACTGAGCCACCCAGGCGCCCTTGTAATGCCCATTTTAAAGATGAGAAGACCGAGATTCAGAGACTTGAAGGGGCTTGGCAGATGTCACATGGCACAACAGAGAGTGAAGCTGTATGTTAAAGAATTAATTTTATCTCTAAATATTTCAGGTGCTATTTCTAAAAGATGAGGACTTTTACAAAACGAACATCAAAACATCAGCATCCCAGTTAAAACAAAATGAACAAGAATTCTTTCCTGTATGGAGTACTTACTGTGTCCACAGTTCCCCGCCTGTTGCTGGTTTGGGGTTTGAACTGGGACCGTACATTGTGACAGATAGATGCTTTGCTGGACTTTATTTCCATCTGTAGTTCCCCTCTCCATCTCTGGTTTCTGTCTTTGCAGTATTCTGTTCATGTAACCAGGTAGTTAGTTCCATCAAATGTCCCCCCGTCAAGATTTTGCTGATCTGAAGCAGTAATGTGAACCCAGATGCGTTTCCAGAACGTATTGGCTTTTCAGGACACCGGCTTTGCTGTCTGTCTACCCTTATTTCTCCCTAGAAGCCAGTCATTCGCAAAATGCAATTGATCATAACATTTATCTGCTTAGAATCCACCACCTTGGGCTAAAATCCGAAGTCCTGACAGAGCTGGACCTCCATATGACTGGCACCCAGCCACTTTTCTGATCTTGAATATTCCTCCTGAGTGTTCGGGTTTGGCGGTAATGGCTTTCTCCCTGTGCTTAGAGCACCTCCTGCCCCCGAAGCAGTTAGGTTCCCCCCAGCCTCATGCAGCCTTCGGTTCCCACCTGTACCCTTGATCTTGTACACGGTGCTACCACAACCCGCTTACTGCCCTGCTTCCGGACTGGACGGGGTCCTCACCCACCTCCGCAGCCCAGGTGTTCGCGTGTGTGAATTGCATCAACGTCACAGGCGGTCCTAGAGGGAACCCGGAGTCCAGGGAAACTTCCCCATCCGCAGGGCCCCTTCTTCCTCCCCCACTGGGTACAACCCTGCCCTCCCAGCCAGTCCAGCCCATGGGGAACACGTCAGTGCTGCAGTGTGCAGGGTCTGGGGTTGGCCTCTGCTTTGAGCTGCGTTTCCAGGATGTCTGCTTCCCAGGTGCCCCCCGGTTGCTACTTTGCCCTGAAAATTACTCCCTCAGCTCAATCCATAGGGTTTGATATGAAAGGTACCCCCTCCACACACATGCACTTGGCCTTTATTTCAACCTATAGATATCCTTTTCATCTCTCTTTTCTTTCCTTGCAGTATTTGGCGGATGAAACCAGGTAATTAGTCCCGTGAAGTTTCTCACAGTCTGGATTTTGCTAATCTGAATCAGAAATTGAACTCAGAAGGGAGGCTGGTGCTGTGAAGAGGTCCTCCCCCACCCCCACCCCCACCCCCGCACTTTGGCCGGCATGGTGTCAGTGCAGAAAGAAGAGAAGGTGTAGCCTGAAAGGCTCACTTGGCATTAGCTCCTAAGCGGCTCCCATCGCCTGTCTTTTATGGCACGGTACAGCCGGAACAATCAGGCCCACGCTCGAAGCCTGGCATTCAGGAGACCCTCCAGGGTCTGGTCCAAGATCTTGCCCACTTCACGCACTTCTGTGCCCGCTCATCTTCTGATGAGTGGGACCACCCACTGTCCCACCTCTGTCCTGGGTAGCTCAGCCGCTCTGTCTCTTTTGAACGTTCTCTGAGCATGTGTGTGACGCTCTATTCTCCTTCGTCCCGCCCCTCTTGTATATCCTTTATCTTTTCTAATTAGATGACGAGTTTCTTGATGTCAGGCAAAAGCATCGGACTCACCTATGTAACCCTAGTGCCTGTACATGAGGAAGGAAAGAAAGGAACATTTATCGAGCACCCACTAAATGCCGGTCACTATCGCACAGGCTTGGAGAGTAAATTCACAGTTAATCCTTACTGCCTTTTGAAGTCAACCTACAGGTGAGAACATAGGCTCAGAGAGAGGGAAGTGCCTTGATCAAATGACTTGGTAAACTTGGGAGGGCTCTAAAGTGCCCTTTCTACCCCAACCAGCTGGGTAAGCGCTTGTTGAATGAATGAATGAATGAATGAAAAGTTGGAGGGGGGGCTCTTTCATTTTAGGATTGGAAAGGAGGCAAGGAATGGGTGTAGAAAGTCAGTCCAGTAAATGAAGGGGGTGATGGGCTGGGCATGGAAGGTATCCAATAAGAGTGCTCCCGTGTCCTATGAATGCACCCCTTGGAGAGCGGCTGGAGGGTCCTGGGTTTTCACTGCTGGGCGACCAGCCAAAAAATCAATCCCAAGGGGAAGGAGAAGGCCGGACTATCCCCCATCCACGGACCCTCTCTCAGTCATACTGACGGTCTCCACGGATTCCCATGGCGACCGGCCATCTGCTGGCCTCCCGAGAGCTCAGAGCAGAGGGCGGGTCAGGGAAGCGGCCCTCACTTCTTTCCAGCAGGGCCCTGATCCCCTCTGCAGTTGACCAGCTCAGAGCGGGAGAGACCTTTCCATTCCAATCAGGGATGGCTCCCGGACGCGCAGACATCTCAAAAGAAGCCCTGCTCTCAAGGCTGCCTTGCTTCCGCCGAGCTAAGAGGAAGCATTGCTACTTGTTCCGTGGACAGAACAAAGGTGGGGGGCAGCACAGAGTATTAGGTTCAAGTATAAACCGAGGCTCAGCTGTCCAGGCTCCCAGCAGGCTCCTTGGGTCAAATCCCTGCTGTCCTTTCCACGAACGCTGGTCCCTTCTCAAAGGGTGAATTAGCCCAAGAGCAGGTGACTTTGCGGCAATGCCTCCATTTCCCTTCTCCCACAACAATTGCACAATGTTCCCTTCATTCATTCTCTTTCTTTCCTCTTTCACTCAGACGTGTTGACTGACGTCTGATGCCCTGGGGTCCCTGCTTCCTAGGAGAGAACGGGACCTCCGTGTACCTCCCTACTTCTGTTTCCGATTCCAGGAGCCACTTTACTGTGCTAAGCTGCCTCGAACAAGGGAAACAGATCAGCTCACTAAATTCTGTTGGTTAATATTTTGCTGAGGATTTCTGTCTCTGGCTTCATGAGAGAAATTAGTCTGTAATTTTCTCCTAATTTATTTTTCAGGTTTTGGTATCAAGATAATGTTGGCTTTATAAAATAAAATGAGTTGAGGCGAGTTTATATTCTCTGGAAGCGTTTGTGTAAAATGGCATTATTCCTTAAGTACTGGGTGGAATTCATTAGTGGGGCCTCGTGGGCAGCCCTGGAGTTTTTCTTTGTGGGAAGGTTTCCACGATGAATTCTTTTTCTTTTTTCTGGTTAGCTCTGAGACAGCAGTCAGATTATTTGTTCTCTGATGTCAATTTTAGTAGATTGCGTTTTTCCAGGATTTGTCAATTTCAGTTACGTTTTCAAACTTATTGGCGACACGTTGCTCATAATACCTTCTTATATTTTGGATCTCTGTAGGGATGAGTGACGGTCCCCTTGTCTTTACAGATATTGGATATTGGTCACTGGCACGCTCTCTCCTGTTCCTCGATCAGTTTTGGCAGATGCTTATCAGTGTTATTAGTATTGGACGAATCGACTTTTGGCTTTGTTAATCAACTCTATTGTACTGTTTTTCCTTTCATTGATTTCTGCCCATCCTTTCCTTTCTTTTCCTTCCTACTGTTTTATTTTGCAGTCTTTTCCCGACTTCTTGAGATGGAAGCACAGATCTTTGATTTTCAGCCTTTTTACGACCGAGGCTACCGTTTTCCCTCTGCGTGCAGTTTTAGCTGCGGCCTGCAAGTCTTGAAGTGTCATATTTTTTACATGTTCAGTGGAAAATGTTTTCTAATTTCCAATGCTCTTTCTTCTTTGACACAAGAATTATTTTAACGTTTATTTATTTTTGAGACAGAGAGAGACAGAGCATGACGGGGGAGGGTCAGAGAGAGAGGGAGACACAGAATCGGAAGCAGGCTCCAGGCTCCGAGCCATCAGCCCAGAGCCCGATGCGGGGCTTGAACTCACGGACCGCGAGATCGTGACCTAAGCTGAAGTCGGATGCTTAAGCGACTGAGCCACCCAGGCACCCCAAGAGTTATTTTTAAAAAATCCACCTTTTTACTTGAAAAGGTAGAAACTTTTCTAGCAATCTTTCTGTTTTGGTATTAATTTGTAGCTTACTTCCACTTTTTTGGTGTGTGATTTCAATTCTTTTTTTTTTTTTTAATGTTTGTTCATCTTTGAGAGAGAGAGAGAGAGCACAAGAGACGGAGGGGCAGAGAGAGAGGGACAGAGGATCTAAAGGAGGCTCTGTGCTGACAACCCCAAGCCCGATGCTTGGCTCGAACTCATGAACCGTGAGACCATGACCTGAACCCGAGTCAGATGCTCAACCCACTGAGCCACCCAGGTGCCCTTCAAGTCTTGAAATTTGTTGAGATTTGCATTATTATAGCCCAGCATGTGGTTAATTCTGGTCAAAGAATCAGCCTTTGGCTCTGGGGATGAACTCTGTTGCTTACTTTCAATATCTGCTTCTTCACCTTATCCTTACCTCATTTCACATAATTCCCACAATGGCTCTTCCAGGGTCTATTTATTATTTTTTTTATTTTTAAGCTTATTTACTTATTTTCAGAGAGAGAGAGAGAGAGAGAGAGAGAGCAGGGAGAGAGGGAGAGAGAGACTCCCAAGCAGATTTCGTGCTGACAGAAGCAGGACTTGAACTCACGAGTCGTGAGATCATGACCTGAGCTGAAGTCAAATGCTTAACCGACTGAGCCGCCCAGGTGCCCCATCTTCCAGGGTCTTTTTTAAAGCCTGCCTTTTCAGGCACAGGAACTAAAGAGTCAGAGTATGTTGGTTAAGGGCAGGGTTTGAATCACGACTTCAGCACTTATTAGCTGTTTGACCTTGAGAAAGCTGCTTAGATTTTCCGTGTCTTAATCTCTTCATTTGTAAAATGGGAATAACAATGGCAACCACCTTACAGGGTGGCCTCGAACAAATGAGCCGAAATTCGTAAAGTGCTTAGGACTGTGCCTGTCACATAGCAAGTGCTACAAACACGTTTGTGAAAGAAGTAAATAATTAATGGGGTGCCTGGGTGGCTCAGTCGGTTAAGCGTCCGACTTCGGCTCAGGTCATGATCTCACGGTCCGTGGGTTTGAGCCCCGCATCGGGCTCTGTGCTGACAGCTCAGAGCCTGGAGCCTGCTTCAGATTCTGTGTCTCCCTCTCTCTCTGACCCTCCCCCATTCATGCTCTGTCTCTCTGTCTCAAAAATAAATTAAAAAAATTAAAAAAAAAAGAATTAATGGGGCACCTGGGTGGCTCAGTCGGTTGAGCGTCCTGACTCTTGATTTTGGCTCGGGTCAGGATTTGGGTTCCTGGGATCAAGCCCCGCATCGGGCTCTGTGCTGATACAGCAAAGCCTGCTTGGCATTCTCTCTCTCTCTCTCTCTCTCTCTCTCTCCCTCTCCCTCTCCCTCTCCCTCTCCCTCTCTCTACCCCTTCCCCTCTTGCTCTCTCTCTCTCTCTCTCTCTGTCTCTCTCAAAATAAATAAATAAACCTAAAAAAAAGAAGTAAGCAATTAAGTTTCATTTAATTAAGGAAGATTTCCTGACTAAATCAACACAGCTAATGCCACACAGCAGGTTTAGTGGAAAAATTAAAAGTCCCACACACCCAAGTCTGTGTGACTTTAGATGTACTTCTGTCGTTGCATCATGTTGCCTTCCAAATCTGACCCCAAATCAATGACTAGTTCAAGGATGGCGAGTAAGTATCCTTTTGTCTGCCATTGGCAATGGCCCTTGACTTGAGTAGGATCCTGAGCTCAGAGTAAGTGTGTGATGTGTGTGTTGTGACTGATTGCGTGAGTTGGGTGTGGGGGCCTCGTGGAGGTCCCCAGTGGTGTGTCTGTGCCATCCCTGGTCTAAGCCAAATATCACCTCTTCCTGGAGATATTTTTAATCACTCAACACACAGCAAGCTGTCCTTTCTTGGAAACTCTTTGCATCTTGACATCACCCCTGCACCTGGAAGACGGTGAATCCACCTGCCAATACCCAGGGTGGCTAAAGAACATGTGGCGAAAGCTGTATTTCTGCCAGGAGGCCCAAGAGTTTGAGTTCATGGTGCCTTTGTAGGCTCTGGGGATTTCTGTTTAGGTGGAAGACTTTGCACAAGGCTGGAGCTCTTGTCTTACAACTACCTGTACCTGCTGTAGGGACATGAGTATTCTTTGACCTGAGAGCTATGAATGCATCAAATTCCTCATTGGCTGAACATGTGCGGTTTCTTTCTTTACAAAAACCTGAAGGCAGAGACCATACCTTGTTCTTCTCTGTGCCTCCATAGGTCTTAGCATCAATCCGCCCGCCCCATGAATTGCTTAGCGAATTTCATTGAATTGACTTGACTCTTCTTTTGATGGACGTACCATGTGAAGACGTTATCCCAGAGTATCCAAGTGACTTTATCACACATGGATGTCTGAAGTCAGGACAAACCTGGAGCCTCCATGTCAAGACTCTGGAGACAATAGCCATGCCTCAGACTTGGTTTCACGGGAGGGACAAGTGGAGGTAGCTTTTAATTAGCAATTACTATAGCGGCAGGAATTTAGCAAAAAGCTTTAGATACTATATATGGTACCTCATTTATACTCAGGAAACCTCCAGTACAATTTTACAAGGGAATTATCTGAGACTCAGGGAGGTTGAATGACTTGATTGAGGTTATGTAGCCAATATCCAGAACCCATGGTCTTTCCATTATACCATTCTGCCTCAGGTTGTCCCCATCCACCCATCTGTCCCTCTGTCCATCCATCCATCCATCCATCAAACAAATATTTTTTGAGTACCTATCATGTAGCAGGTAGACAAGGTCCGTGCCCTCATGGGGTGGTACAGATAAAAGGCAATCAAAGAAACAAATAAGTAAGCTGCATATCGCTGAGGCCTCGGGAAACGCAGCCCGAGAAGCTGTGCAGCCAGAGTCAGGGGACCCGGGTGGTAGTCCTGTTCTGTGCTGACCTTGCACCAGCTGACCTCGGATGGAGCACCTCCCCTCTTTGGTCTCTGCCTCTCATTAGTGAAACAAAACTTTGGACTGGAAACATGACCTTGAGAGCCCCGACTGGCTCCAAGATTCTATAATTCCAAGTCCTTAAAAAGTTCTGCTCTCTCATTTTTTTCTTCATAAATTACACTGTATGAAATTACCACAAAAAGCCCTAACCAGGTGCCCAAGGAGCCACAGAAGCAGATTCCTGGTGTCTGAAATTCAAGGACTTTGTCACTTTGAGTCTGAAGACAATTGGCTTGGATTCTGGCCTATTTCCATGTGCCTTAGTGGATGTAAGTTTCTCAGTCCCGAACGGTGTGCGTGTGGTGAGCCCAGAGCTCCTTCCTGGGATCGAGGTGGGGATTATTTATCAAATCAAGCCCCGCTGTGGAAGCAGACTCTGTGTTTACACCATTCATGCATTCAGCAAATATTGTTCCTATCACAGACAAGGACAAAAGTCAACTTCACCCTGAGAGGTCTGTGTCACCACAGGCTTTCCATTCCAGGGACTCTCGAAAACCTCCCAATATCCCTTTCTCCATATTCATGCTTCTCGTCTTGGACTTCAGATTTACCACTGTTGACCATCTCTTTTCTTCTTAAAAGAAAAAAAACAATTCCGGACTGCAGACATCATGCATTCCCAATGTTGAAAATACAGCAAAGAATAAATAAGAAAAACAACCACCCATAATCCCACCACCCACAGATAAACACCATGCACATTTTATCGTATTTCCTTCCAGTCTTTTTATGCTTTTCAAAGTAGCTGAAATCATACTTTATAACCTTTTTCTATCTCGCTCCTTTACTTAATGTTATATCGTTAAGCATTTTTCCATGTCGTTAAGAACACTTGATAAGCGTCATTTGTAATGGTGGGGTGATACTCCATCTTGCGGAGGCAGTTCAATTTACTTTGCTGTCCCCCCCCCCCAGCATTTAAGCTTTCTTTTGCCCATAATATTTTACTTTTATGAATGATACCGTGATGAACCTATTTTGTACATAAATCTTTGTCCACGTGTCAGGTTATTTTTCTGGGATGCATACCCAGGTCTGAGACATACTAGGCAGTTGGCTTTCCCCAAATATTGTCCTCAAGTTTTACTCTTTTCAGGAGTCTGTGAGGATGTTCAATGCCCCACCTCCCCTCACCAGCATAGACTAGTATCATTAGAGAGAAACGTTGCTAATCTGATAGGTGAAAAGAGTATCCGTTCTTGGTTTTTTGTTTTATTTTGTTTTTGTTTTTGTTTTTTTTTTGGCATTCGTTTTTGCATTTCTTTCTTTAGTCTCACGAGCAAATGGTGTAACGTTTATTACCTACTCGCATTTACTCTTTTAGGAATTGTCTCTCTGTTTGATCATCCCCTTCTTCCTAGGTGTTCTTTTCTCTTTGTGTTTTTGTCTGCAGACACGAGTTCCCCAAATGAACAACAAACAGGAAGGGTTCAAGAGCAAACAAGCCTCAAATGGAATCGCCACGAACTCTGTGGTTCGCTACAGAAAGGATGTTTCGGCAATCGGCCGGGGGAAGCCCTACTCCAGAAGTTCGTGACTTAAAAGCAACCGTTTTATCTTGTTCGTGATTTGGGGGTCAGCAGTTTGGGAAAGGCTCAGCTGGGCAGTCAGTCGCCTGAACAACGCGGCATCTTTTGGTGCCCTGGTGGGGATGGCCGGAAGCCTGGGCTCAGCCGGGACCAGCAGTGATCAACAGCACCCACCTGTGCCCTCTCCAGCGCGGTGGCTCCAGGGAAGCTCCTTTCAAAGACCTTCAGAACTCCCAGAAAGCGTGGCCTCAGACGTGAGAAGTAGACGTTGCGAGTTTCTTAAAGCCAGGGCCTGAAAACCGGCACAGGATCACTTCTGTTGTGTTTGTGTGGGTCAAAGCAGCCACAGACTGTGCCCAGGTTCAAGGACAGGGTGCGGACAGGTCACTTCTTCATGGCAGGAGGGCCAAAGCATTAGCAGCCATCTTTCACCCGCTATAAAAGAGTATCTCTATATTCCAGGAGTAAGGTAGCATGGATTTAGAGGGAGAGGAAGGCAGGGTAGACGTGAATGAATGAATAGGCCTTGAGAAGCTATACGGCTTGCAGAAAGCTACGCAGCAGATCCTAGGTGAGCCCAGACTTTACTTAAAAGAACGATTTCTGGCTTAGCGCCAGAAACATTTCCTTCTTCCAGGGAAGGGCCTCATCTACCCCATATGTGTGGAAACCAGGGCTACGTGGTATGACATAAAAGTCCCAGAATGGAGTCACATAGCAATCCTCCCTCTCTGTCTACATCTCCTGCAACGATGGTGTTGTCAGAGGGCAGGCGTGGGGAAAAGGCACTAAAATATCCCGGTCTCAGAGTCAACAACATCGGGTGGTAGATTACCTATGCTAACGCGCATCGTTTTCAAATCCTTATCTGTCTTTCCCAGACAAGTGACCGGGAGTTATTAGCAGAGCTTATAATGTTAAGTATTAGAGGCTGAGATTACGTGGCATGACAGATCACTCTCCTCCTGGGAATTTAGCCATTTTCCCAACACAGAGACCTTGGCCCAGTAAATACCTGGGTGAGGGTTGCCTTGGGTTTGGTAATAGGACAGAAAGGATTCCTTGCAGTGACTTATTCTACACCAGCAAAGTGATTCCACAACCTAACACCCCCGTCAATTCCCCAGCATCATCAGAATGGACTACTTCTCAGCCGTCCGTCCATCCATCTGTCCGTCCATCCATCGAACAAACGTCTACTCTGCACCTTCCACACCGCTGGCACTGCGTGGTGATGCAACGGTGGGCTAGAGAGACACGATCTCAGGGCAGCGCAGCCACAGGAAGAAAGCTGGTAGGGAAGGTGGATTTATTGAGCGCCAACTGCATGCCCCGGGTGGTGCTGAGTACTTTACACACGTGAGATGCTTTTGTCCTCATACCTGGGGCTCAGGGACCTGGGTCCCGCCCTTTCCAGGGAAGGAAGCTGGGGGTCAGAGAGAGAAGAAACTGCTGCGGGTCGGTGACAGAGCTGGGATGGGAACCCCCATCCGTGTGACTCAGCACCAATGCCACGGGGGTGACAGGAGGACAGCTACGGCTCTCTGGCTTCATAAGCCTCTGTGTTCTGTCACTGTCTGAAAACTAGAGCTACAAGGTCCGTCGGCTGGAAAAACTCACATTCATAGGCGTCTTCTGATGACAGTGAGGAGCAGGGCAGAGGGTCCCGGTTTCGGACCCAGGAGACCTGAAGTTCTCACTCTGGTGCCATGTGACCATGGCAGGCCCATTCAGGTGGGCATGTGTGGCAACTGTGAAGTCCAGGCCCGGGACTGGGCAGTCAGAGTGGGTGCCCAGGCTGGGGGTAAGGGGATGACGTGAGCAGGAGCAGATTCCTGCGTGGATCCCATTAGACTCAGCCTGTGCGCGGCAGGGGGCTGGGGGAGGCTGGGTCTAGTGCTCTGAGGGGGAAGGGGCTGGCCACGGCCAGGTGGGAGGTCGGGGTCGCAGCCACGCAGGCCAGGTCCTCATGGGGGGAGATGGGCACAAGGGAGGGTCACTGGGCAGCGAGACGCTTAGACTGGAACACGAGTTGGTCCATTCAACCACTAGCTGCTCAGGGGCGACCGTGAGGGTTCAATCTTCTCCGGAGCAAAGCAGTGGAGTCTCTGATGCTTACAGAGGAGGAGGAGACCTAAATTTAATAATCGCATGATGAACTTCAACTTGAGGCAAAGTCATTAGCTTCTCTGAGACTATAAAGCAGGGGGTGGGGCTCTCTGGTTCGGGGACCGGGGAGGGGCTCAGGTCAGACCGAGGTCGAAACACAGAGTCTCCCCTCCTCTCCCTCCCACTCTCTGGCTTCATCCTTTGTCTTGAACGAGGCTCACCCTTCACCACGAGGTGTCTGGTGTGGGTTTTCCTTGCTTCTTCCCTTTGCTTCTCTCGGCCCTTTTAATGAGAATTCTTTCATCTTTTATTAAACTGCAGGACATTGATCTCCATTACTCTCTCAAATATTGTTTTCATCTCCATTTTCATTTCTCTCCTTCTGGATCTTCTACCTATGTGAGCACTTTCACCTCCATCTTGATTACCTCCTCGCTTCACCCACCCTTCCCCACCTCCCTCCTCTCTGTCACCCTTCCTTCCTCCATTCCTTCCTTCCTCCCTTCCTCCCTCCCTTCCTTTCTCCCTCCCTCCCTCCCTTCCTTCCTCCCTACCTCCCTTCCTCCCTCTCTCCCTTCCTTCCTTCCTCCCTCCCTCCCTCCCTTCCTCCCTTCCTTCCTTCCTTCCTTCCTCCCTCCCT
>NC_064807.1:77337329-77367799 GCF_023721935.1 Panthera uncia | reverse complement strand
CCTTCCTTCCTTCCTTCCTTCCTTCCTTCCTTTTTTCAGATATAACTGACATACAACATTGTGCAAGTTTAAGGCATATGATGTGTTGCTTTGATAATTTATATGTCACAATACAATTGCCACGTGAGTGTTGGTGAACAACTCTACCATGTCACATAATAATTTTTTTGTGTGGTGGAACCAATGAAGATCTAGTCTCTTAGCAAGTAGGAAGCGTGTACTACAGTACTGTTGACTATGATCATTATGCCGTGCATTGTATTTCCAGAACTTATTTATCTACTAGTTGCCAGTTTGTATCCTCAAACAGCTCCCCACTCTGATTAGCTTTTCTTTTAATTAATTAATTAGTCCATTCTTCTTCCTCCAGGGAGATTTTCTCCATCTCTTTTCCCACTGACTAATTCATTCTTCTGCTATTATGTCAACCGCTCCGTTCATTACAGAAGCAATTCTATTTTCTGTATGCAATATTTCTACATGGTCCTTTTACTTTTGTTTTGTTCTTCCTGTGTCCTATTGGTATTATCTCCCCTTACCCTCTTTTATATGTTGATTAGGTTAATTTTACATTCTTATCCTTTCTGGTCTAATATTTCTGCTTCGTGGTGGCATTTGTATTCTAGAATGCTGTTTTTTTTTCTTTTGATATAGCTGTGCTTCTCCAATGTCTTGTTGTGTTTGTTTGTAAACTTATTTTTCCCCAGGGATGTGGGTGACTGTCAGGCCATGTATGTGGGAGAAGTCCAGCTTCAAGTCCCAAGGGGCTAGGGGCGGCGTGGGAAGTGGATGGGCCACAGCATCATAAAACCACAGCGGGTTATCCTCGCCGCATCCTGCAGGTCCTCAGGTCGGGGTGTCACCCCTCTGCAGAGAAAAGTGGAATTTGGAGGAGCTAATTTGTGTCTGGACACAATTCAGAGCCTGTTTGGGGGCGGGAACCAGGATAGCGCGAACTTGGCATTTTTGTCTGTCATCCTGCCCAGCCTCACCTCGATTCACCCTAAACGTCTCTCGGTTTCCTAAACATCCCTCATCCTTCCCCACGTTTCTGCCTTGCTCGCACCTTTCCTGGCAGACACCCACTCACACCCTGAAGCTCACCTCACATGCCCCCGTCTCCTACATCAAGTCTCCTCCGACTTTCCCGATACTAATCCAAGTAACTGATGTGTCTTGAGCTCTTGCTCTGGGATAAGCCTTGTGCTAAGCACGTTTCATGCATTTCCTATTTACTTCTTACCACAATCCAGGCCCAGAGAAGTTAAGTGGCTTGCAGAAGGCCACTCAGCAAGTCAGTGAGGTGCAGAGATTCAATCAGGCCTTGGATGCCAGAGCCCATATACCTGAGCCCTTGAACTACGGCCTCCTGCTTTTCCAACTCTCCATCCTGACAGTTACTCCTTTGGGTAAATTGTTATTTGTTTCCATCACTGTTTCTTCCATTTAGCGGTGACTGGGTATCTCTCTTTCTCTTCACAGCCCAGCATAGGTCCTGGCTCGGAGAAGGTAAAGGAGTGGATGGAGTAGTCTGCATGTTCCTCTCCTGCCAAATGTCCTTTGAGGAGTAGCACTGAGCAGAGTGCTTAACACATGGTAGGAACCAACCAACCAACCAACCAGTCAACCAATTAGCCAACCAACTAGTTAGCCAACCAACTAACCAACTAACCAACCAACCAACCAACCAACCAATGAGCCAACCAACTAGTTAGCCAACCAACTAACCAACTAACCAACCAACCAGCCAGTCAACCAATTAGCCTACCAACTAGTTAGCCAAGCAACTAACCAACTAACAAACCAACGAAACAACCAACCAGCTACATAACCTGACCAAGGAGAGAACTGAGGAAGATGTCATGAGCATTAGTTAATTCAACAAGCATTGGTTCAGTACCTACGATGAGCAGGGCCTGTGTGACTTGGCCTTGTAGATTTCTGCCAAGAGTCTTACCTCTATTTTGTGTTCCTACCCCCTGGAGCAAAGAGGTGTCATGTGCCCCCAGGGGCAAACAGTGTCAGGTGCATGACAACTGATGATCTAAGAGTCTGGGAAAGTAGCTCTAAGACCATATAGCGTTTTTTTTTTAGTAATCTCTACACCCAACATGGGGCTCGAATCCATGACCCCGAGATCATGAGTCACACACTCTTCTGACTGAGCCAGCCAGGGGTCCCCTTCTAAGACCACATATCTTTGATTCAGAAACAAGGGAAACAAAAACTCTGGATTCTCCCAGTTTATGAACAAAAGATGAGCTATTCATGAGCAAATAGCAGAACTAAGTAAGCATAATACAAAATTAATAAGACAGAGCTTTTAGGGCAAAGTAAAGGAATTAATAATAAACTACTATTTACTACTGAGACTTCAACTCCCTCCCCCCCTCAAAAAAAAGTAAAAAAATAAAACAACCCTATTTGATGACCAGATGACGTCAGTTTGATTGTCCTGTTACTTACAGCTGAATGCATGCCCGCCTGTACGACTGGTACGGGGGCCACATCCTGACGTCTCCCGCTACATGTGTAGCACACAGGACATGACTCATATGCACACACAGCAATTTCTTCCTTTTAACCCTCCACAGTATCTTGTTAGAACCAAAGACATCATTTCCCCGTTAATAGAGTGGGAGACAAGCCCAGGGAGTGAGGTATTTTATGACATAGAATTATGGTGCCCTACTGTCTGGGTTGCTGAGACCCTCTCACGAGCCTGACTGGTGCCTCCCTGCAAGCTATGACACTGTCCTCTTAGGAGACCTTGGCATTGGACAGAAGTTTTAGGAGTTGTGACGGTTAATGTTTGTGTCTCAACTGGATGGGGCCATGAGATGCCTAAGTATTTGGCTAAATATTATCTGAGCACTTCTGTTAGGGTCTTTTTGAATGAGTTTAGCATTTAAATCAATACATTGCTGGAGCACCTGGGTGGCTCAGTTGGTTGGCCATCCGACTCTGGCTCAGGTCATGATCTCGTGGTTCATGAGTTCGAGCCACACATTGGGCTTGCTGCTGTCAGCACAGAGCCTGCTTTGGATCCTCTGTCCCCCACCCCACCCCACCCGCCCCCGCCCCGTGCATGCACACACTCTCTCTCAAACATAAATAACACTTAAAAAGAAAATAAATCAACAGATTGCATAAAGCAGATTGCTCTTTTTTTATGTGGGTGGGTCTTGTTCCATCAGTTGAAGGTCTGAACAGAACAAAAGATTGACCCTCTTGTGAGTAAGCAGGAATTCTTCCTGCCTGACTACCTTCAAGCTGGGATGTTGCTGGTTTTTTCCGCTTTCAGACTCAAACAGAAATATCAACTCTCCCTGGTCTTTTGACTAGAGCTACACCACTGGTTCTCCTGGGTCTCCAGCTTGCGAATGGCCGATTTTGGGGCTTGTCAGCCCCTACAATCACATTAGCCAGTTTCTTATGATAAATCTCCTTCTCTCTCCCTCTCTCCTTCTCTCTCTCCGTCCTATTGGTTCTCTTTCTCTGGAGAGCCCTGTCAAATACAGGACTCACTCAACTCTGAATGAAGCAAGCAGGGTTTCCTTCTCAACGTCGTGAGGGAAAGGGATCTAACCCCATGCACGTGGCCACTTTGTGCCAGGCACCAGCAAGGTGCTGTTCATATGGTATCTCATTTAATCTTCCAACAGCGGGGTCCTCCAGCCAATTCTCATCACTGGAGGCAGCTGGGACCCACAACAGAGCAGCAACTTGCTCATGGCTACATAGGTGGTAAAGACAAGGGCTGGGACTTGTGGGTTTTCTATGAAATCGAACTGGCTGGAAGATGCTGGAGACATTTGTGGGAGGGTAACTTTCTTTGCATGTTTCCCCATTTGTCCGAAGGGAACTGTCCGCTCCCTTGTTTGGGGCTGAGACCTCCATGGCTATCCAGCCCTGGGTCCCCCCCAGCTGCTCTCGTTCGCTTGAAAAGCTGAGCGATTTGCAAAGATAATACCAGCTGACATTTGTGGCATTTTTAGCAAAATGCAGACGATTCATTTTTCACCTCCTGTGAGAGTTTCCTCCTGTTGCCTACAAACTTCTTTTCTCTCTTTTCTTTCTCACCTTCATTTTTTTTTTTAGTTTCAGTCTCAACATCCCCTACCTTATTCCTTCCACCCATGAATGCAATTTTAACTTCATGAAACTAATTAAAGTTTTATGTGCCTACATTCCTTTACTGGAGTGATCATAGGTTCCTTAGATTGAAATGGAAACAGGCCAGGAGGGAGACATCTTCGGGACTCTTCTACAAGGATGAGGTGGTGTGTGTAGTTACAGGGGAGTCAAAAGGTCAGCCAAACCTTGGTTTTGGGACCACAGAACTTGTTAATGGAAACCAACTTCTTCGGGAGTAAGACAGTGTCATGGGGAGTCAGGCAGATGCCAATGTATGCGCCGGAAATGTGTGTTGAATAAACGAACATGAGAGTAGACAAATGAGTAAATAGAAAATTACGATTAGTAATAATACATTTAAAAATGCTATTGGTAAAAATATTATTTATGAGCACTTACCATGTGCTAAGGACTGTGCGTAACACTTGACAGCCATTACCCCGCTCAGTCCCTCCTAGATGCCTTTAAAATAGGAATTATTGGGGCGCCTGGGTGGCTCGGTCGGTTGAGCGTCCGACTTCAGCTCAGGTCACGATCTTGCGGTCCGCGAGTTCGAGCCCCGCGTCGGGCTCTGGGCTGACGGCTCGGAGCCTGGGGCCTGCTTCCGATTCTGTGTCTCCCTCTCTCTCTGCCCCTCCCCCGTTCATGCTGTGTCTCTCTCTGTCTCAAAAATAAATAAATGTTAAAATAGGAATTATTACCCTGTTTGGGCAGATGGTAAAACTGAAGCACAGAAAGGTTAAGAACTCACCTGAGCACCCTCCAAAAATAAGTGGAAGAACTGGGATTCAAAACAGAAGTATCTGGCCTCAAAGCGAGGCCCATTTTGTGATTTGTTCACCATCTCATTCCTTTCCTTGTTATGCTTCCCTGTAATGGGGTGTCCTTTCTTCTCCCCTTAACTTGGGGTGTGGCCACATGATTTTTCTTGGCCAATGGAATGTGAGGTGCACCTTGGGTGAGCAGCAGCTTCAAGGACACCCATGTGGTTTGGCTCTGCCTCATGTATGTTCCTCTTCTCCGCCATGTGGAAACATGACACATGCCACGTTGCCTTTGCCTGCCGGGTGCTGCTCCTTCTCCCTGGGTTCCAGAATGAGAAAACACATGGAGCAAACCCGAGCAGACAGACACATAGAGTTGACCCACAATCAGCGAGGAGCCCTCTGGTAATGTGAACAAGAACCACACATTTGTACCGTAAGGCATTGAGATTTGGGGACTGCTTGTTACTGAAGCAAAGCTGACCGATACAGTGTCCATATGATAGAGACTCTTGTGCTTTGCTTCCCGGGTGAGGTGGCATGTAAACGCAGCCTGGGGAAATTTTTTACTAGACTGAGGAGTGGGGAAAATGCATTCTAGGAGGCAGAAGAGGAGCGAGCAGAGGCATGATGTGGGAGGATACGCTGGGGTACGTGAAGCCTGACAGCAAATAGATTCATGAAGCACCATGGTAGGTATAGGAGAAGGCAGTTGGAAAATCAGACCATAGAGGGCATGGAACACCCTGCCTAGGGGTAATGAAGGTTATTACTTTGGAGAGGCCAGAGGGTGCCAGGGGTTCCACTGAAAGTTCATAAACAAGGAACACGGTGCAGTTAGGAACTGGCTCATGGTTTCCTGCCACGTATGGAAAAATATTGCTGGTCACGCCTCCTTGTTCTAATTCCTGGCTTATCCTGTAAACCTGTTACTTCGGCTACAGCATTTGCTGGCAGCCAGCACGTTGATTTCTTTCCACCTTTATCTGATGTCTATCAGGATGGGTGACTCTGTTCTGCTCCGAGGAGGAAAAGTAGAGCTGCCTCAGGAATAATAATAGCGATTTTCTTCTAAAAAAAAAAGTTGCCAAATCCTATTTATATGTGTCGAGGAGAGCAAGGTCTGAGGTAGTGGAAAGAAAAGGCCCAATAACATCTTAAGGCAGCTATTATGTGCTGGTGGGGTTGGGTTCATGGGTGTGTGATCCACACATCGAAAGGTCCTGTACGTACTTTAATGCTCTGCGATCACACCTTCACATTCTTAACAATTTTGAACACGGGGTCTGGTGTTTTCACTTTGCATTGAGTCCTACAGACTATGAGCCCGGTCCTGTAGGACTTGGGCATTGCAGTACTGGGCTCTTTACACGCCTTGTTTCATTTAATTCTCTTGACAACCCGGTGAGGTAGGAATTAGCCTTGCAACTTGACTGATGTGGAAACTGAAGCTCAGAGAGGTTGGGTTACATGCCCGACGTCACAGAGCTGACGCGTGATGGAGCTGGGATTTGAATCTTAATCACCTTGTCCCCAGAGCCCACTGTCCTTCAGCTGACGTGTTCACAGAACGTTTCAGCTTTGAGGTACCTCTTCCCACCAGCCCTTTGTTTTGGCTTGAGCTTCTCCACGGCCCTGTGAGGTCAAAGTCATAGTTCCTATAGAAGAAAAATGACGATCCCCCAGCTGGGCAGCACTGGGGCAAGGCTGGAGGTGAGGTTTTTCAGGCCGGGGCTCCCAGAAGCCTGTGCCCTGGAGGCATGTGAAATCCAGGGCTGGCGGTGGCCTCCCACCCTCCCCTCTCCCTGTCGTGTATCAGGGATCACGGCCACCGCGGACCACGCTCAGAGCTCACTGATGATCCGGACCGTGGAAGCCCCACGACAATCCTTGGGATAAACCACCCCGCTTTACAGATGGTACAATGAGAGGCTGAAAGAAGGGCAGGGGCTCGTCCAGAGACCCACTGGGGGCTGTGGCAGAGCCACCGCTGGGCTCGCACATTCCTTCTCTCAATCGGTACTTCCGGTATCCGGCTCGGTGCTGAGTGCTGGGAATACGGAGGGTGAATAGGACAGACGTAGCCCTGTCTCGGGGAGCTCCTATCTCGCAGGGGCTGGACCAGGGACCTACGTCCTCTCACTTCAGGCAGACCCTCCCTTGGCACAGCAACAAGTAGACGGAGCACCTCCGATGGAAAAGTCTGGGCAACTTTTGGCTTACGGAGGGTGGACCCACCTCCTTAGAGCTGATGCTGGCTTTCAAGTCAATTTGCATAAGATGGGTCCTATCCTGTTAGAACAGCAAATTAATAGCTCATTTTATGGATTGAGCAATCAACACCCACAGCCCATTAAATTTAACAACAAACGTGGCTGATGATCAGGCTTTCGGCTTGGTCCCACCTCGTGCACTTCCTTTTCCTTCCTCCTGACCTTTTTATTTCCTTTCATCTCCCTTCTCCTGAACCCTCCTCCTGGATCGGCATTTTCTCATTAGTAAATATGGTGTTAATTGAAGCACGCACCCCTCCCCCCCCCCCGTATCTCTTCCCTGCTGGGGCTAGCCGGTCTTCCTCATCCCCCAAGTGGGTTCTGTCATCTGCAACGTGCCCCCCAACTCTGGACAGCAGCACACAAGCTCATTTGGGGGCTCTGGGCTGGACCATGGGAATGAGCGATCAATATTTTATAAAGGCGTTCGGGCGGTGATAAAACATGCATGAAATAGTAGGCAGGGAGGAGCCTGCTGACAAAGGAGTGGGTGACATTATAGCTAACCTTGGTGGCTATGACTTACGTGGATGGAATTCACGAAGGAAGCCTCCACTCTGATCTTCCCAAGGAGATGGGAAGACGATTTTTCACAGGGACATAGTCGAATTTCTCAGACCCTCCAACTTCACCTTCCGTGAACGACTTCTAATTGCTTCAGATGTGCGGGTTGTGGGACCAGGCGGACAAGGGCTCCGATTGCGGGGTTGACGAGACCTCCATCGGCTGTGGTTTCCCAGGAAGCCCACTGGCACCTCTAGGTGGGAGCGCTTCGCGTTATTATTGTGCCCTCCTGGCAGAGATTCTGGGAGCCCGGAGATTCTGGAGAAGTAGGACGGTGTGTGAGAGATTCGATTATTGGTCCCAGTTATTCATTCCGAGGTTAACGGCATACCGTACTGTCACCTTCTGTCATGCTTTGCGCCCTGCAGAGGGTCTGCTGTGCTGGTCTACGCGCGTTGCTTTGGCCAACGGAATGGTGGTGGGCGAGACTTGATCAGAGGCCTCGTGTGCTTGTGTGCTTTGGTCTGGGCTCTTGTTTGAGGCTCCTCGTAGCGTGTCTGTCTGTTTCGCTGCCGCATGAGGTAGATCTCTGAGGATCCTTCATGAGTCTGGCCCTGAGCTGCCCTGCCCTGCCCTGCCCTGGTCAACACCTTAAACCCTTCCCACCCACCTGGTTGCTCACCTCATGACCTATTTCCCAACAGAGGCTGGGGCTCCAGGCGGCCTTTGCTCCTCAGCCAACCCTTCCTTCCCTCTCGTCTTGGTCTGTTGTCTCCTCGTCCACGAGCAGGTTCTAAACACTGTCCCCTGCCCTTCTTGAAACCCAGTCTTGTCCTGCTTCCTATCTCAGTGGGGGCAGCCTCTCGCTCAGTGCGATCAGAGCTCATCGATCAGTGCTCTCGCTCATCAGTCAGTACTTGTTCATTCATGCCCACACCGTGAGCGCCGGCCCTGTGCAAGGTGGAAAAGCAACATGGAAAAGCCTAGACTCACTGTCAAGGGGCCCACACTGTAGAGGGAAGACCGGTAATTATTTCCCCCTCCCTCTCGCCTTCTGTCTTCAAGTGGCCACCAAGTTCTGCCCAATCAACACCCCCTGCCCAATCCCATCAGGTCACCAACATTTCTAGCCTGACTCATCGCCTCAGCCGGTTCTACCCATTTCCATCAGCCACGCCCCCTACCTTCTTCTCCAGACTGGTGACCAACCCGACCTTCCGAAACCACATCTGGCTGTGGGACCGCTCTGATTAACATCTGCTAGTGTCTTCCATCCACTTTGGATGCTCCCGGACTGGGATCCCGACAACCTCACCCCACGCTTCACACACACTCTGTGTCCTGGGCACTCTCCAGAAGGTGCTTGAACTTTCCTGTCTCTGCGCTCTAGGACGTGCCCTACCTTCCGCTGGTCACATTCTCCCTCTATTCTCTGCCTGTCAAAACTGCCTCGGCCTCAAGATGCAGTGGAAGGTCATCTCCTTGGAGGAGCTTTTCTAGAACCCTCTTGGGCAGAGTCCACAAGTCCCCTCCCCTCCCCTTCTTGTACTCCATGCCCACCCTTCCCTAACGTAGTATTTACTGTACTGTGTTGTAACATTTTTTGTGTGCAGTACATTTTTCTTTTCCAGTCTATAACCCAAATTGCCTCTAAGGAAAGAGGATTGAGTTAACAGGCAAGCTTTTGTTCTGCTAAGCACCTCTGTTTTGGTGAGTCAACAGCTTCAGGGGCAAAAGCCAAAGAGAAGTCATTTTGCATAAGAGAGGAAAGAAGTTTGCCCACTAGGAATAGGATCAGGGATGGGGCAAGAACTCTGGGCGGGGCCAGGGAGAAAGGGGCCTCTGAGGCTGGTCAAGCCCCCCCCACCCCCCCATCCCCCGCTCCCCTCCATCACAGGGGTGGCAGAGAGGGGGCCTGGGTGGAGGGAACGTCTGTGACTGGAGTTTGAAGTTGAGCCCTACGGGTTGTGCACCATGCTTCCTCCCATGTCCCCTGCAAAATCTTTAGGTAAGTCTGTGTTGTATCACTCACAAATGCTTTTGAGTATGTTGGAAAGTTGATGCAGCTCAGGTTCTGCTTTGGAGTGGATTTAGAAGAGGAACAGAGAGCAAGTGTGGGGCAGAGGGGCCCAGGAAGCTGCGTGTCTCCGGGAATGAGAAGAAGCCCTATTCAGAAGAATTTGCGCTCTTGGAGTGAGGATACTTGAGCCAGGCACCTGCATCTCTAAGGGCCAGGACATCCGGCATCTTGGTTATATTCCTTTTTGCGTTTTTCTCCTCCATCAAATTAGCTCAAGGGTGGAACTAACACAAAATTGGTCATCAGGCGAGGAATAGACCCCATCTGAAACTGACTTAAACAAAAAAACCCAGAACCAACCAACCAAACAACAATTGCAAAGGAAACTACTGGGTCACATAATTGAAAGATCTCAGGGTATTGGTTCAGGTAAGGCTGGATCTAGGTGCTCAGAGAATTTAGCACTGGCTTTTCTGTTTTTCTCCATGTTAGTTTCGTTTCTGGTGAGTTCTCTTTACCAGGTGGACCCCTGGTAGAACTCCCACCAGAAGGGAGCACTATACCTTCCTCCCAACCACATAGCTGAAAGAGAGCTTCTCCTCATGTTTTAAGAGCTGAACTCACGGGATGAATTTGGATCACATGCCCACTGCAGGATGAATCACTGACCCAGAGGGCTGGCCAGACCTCGGTCATGTCTGATCTATGGTTCAGGGTGGGATGGAGGTTGGAATCAGTCCTACCTGGGTCACCTGGACTGGGTGTGGGGCGGGATGCTTTTCTAAAGGAGCATGAAGGAACTGATACCAGAAATAGAGAAATTAAGGCAGAGACAACAGCGAGCCCACAGATAATCATATTCAGGGACTTTAGTCTTTCTTTCTCTGTTTTGTTTTAATGTTTTATTTTTGAGAGAGAGAGAGAGAGAGAGCGCACAAGCAAGGGAGGGGCAGAGAGAGAGGGAGACACAGAATCTGAAGTAAGCTCCGGGCTCTGAGCTGTCAGCACAGAGCCTGACGCGGGGCTTGAACTCATGGACTGCAAGATCATGACCTGAGCTGAAGTCGGACGCCGAACCGGCTGAGCCACCCAGGCACCCCAGTCTTTTCGGTATCACTACACTTGAAATAGAAGAGACGCTGATAAGTTTTATTACATTTGGTTTCAGGAAAACAATCGGAAAATTCAGTTTTGTCGTACTTTAAAAATCATTCCATCTGCACAGATCCCTAATATAACGTGATATTGAATGCACTGGCCTCTTAGGGCACACACAGGAACAGCTTTCTTTTCTCCCTCCACGGCCTTCCAACATGTTCTGTTGGCTCTTACTTCCCCGCCACTTTAAGGCGTCTCTGCCAGAACCCATAGATTTTCAATCACTTTTGAAAAAGATTTTCAATCATGTTAGAAAATAACTCGATTTTCTTTTTTAGAACAGTTTTTTAAAATATTTATTTATTTTTGAGAGAGAGACAGAAAGAGAGAGAGAGACAGAGAGAGAGAGTGTGTATGCAAGTGCAAGAAGGGGAGGGGCAGAGAGTCACGGAGAGAGAGACTCCCAAGCAGCCTCCACCAATATGGGCTTGATCTCACGAACCATGAGATCGTGACCTGAGCCCAAATCAAGAGTGGGATGGTCAACTGACTGAGCCACCCAGGCACCCCTGGAACAGTTTCTGATTCACTGGAAAATTGGAAAGAGAGTACGGAGGGTTGCCATATCCTTAACATCTTAATTTAGTATGGTACGTTTGTTAACAATTAACGAACCAACGTTCATACATGATCATTATTCAGTCGCTTTTAGATATTTAAAAATGACCCCACTTTCAGGGGTTAAACATTCCAGTCTGGTTCAGATGGATGGGAAGTTCAACCTCTCATGTAATGCAGAACACCCCTCCTCTGTGGTGTCTCTAGGGTCAGGCCCAGCAGGGGAGGGATTATGGGAGAAGGGACGAGTCTTATAGGTCCAATACTTTTGTAACTTGACCATCGGTGACCTCTGCTACAGCGAGCTGTCTCTCGTGGGATGCAATTTGATAAATCTGTTGACTCTAATAATAAAAGATCGGGGCTAGCATTTTATGTCTCTATTTTTATTTTATTTTTCCAGCAACTCATTTTTATTGTGTTTTACAAAAAGGACCGGCCGGGAGTAAACGTAACAAAACATTGCTCTTTCAAGGAACATAATTTAAGAAGCACTGCTCTGGGAAACCTCCGTTTCACATCCTGATACACCACCAGCCACCAGGTAAGGAAAAATGAGCCTACTGATTATATCCTAGGCATTGTGCTAGGGTCTTTTATAATCATTATCTCATTTAGTTCTTATCGTGGCTCTCTAAAGGAGGCATTACTAGCCCCATTACACAGGGGAGAAAACAGACTCTGATAGGTTAAATCATTTGTTTATAGTTACACAGTCAGCAAGTCGCTATAATCAATTTTGTTTTTCTCACAACTATTTATCACTACCTCCTTCCCCAGAAGATTATAGAGTCACATCCATTGCCATGTAACTCACCTGCCTCTGGTGGGCAGAAGGTACGTCACCACCTCATTGATTTTTGGGCTTTGGCCAATGAAATCTGAGCAGAAGTGTAAGTGTGTGGGTTCTGAACAGACGCTTTAGGAAACGCTGTGTTTCCACCGTTCGTCTGGAGAATCTGCCCTCTGACACGGTGACGTCACACGTTCAATGGAGGCCGCTCCCCCAGCCTGCGTCACAGAATAAGACGGATGGAGAAGATCCAAGTCCACTCGTAGCTGGGAACAGTGCTACAGAGCCTCAGCGGTACGGCCGAACCTCAGATGACATGGAACACAAGTAACGAATCTTTGTCATTGTATACCTCTGAGATGGTGGGGTTGCATGTTACACGGCCTTGCTTCAACAGAGCTAACAGATACAGTGGTACAGCTGGGATTTCACGCCAACCAAGTGGCTCCAAGATGAGTGTCCTCTCGTCTTGTCACATCTGATTTTTATAAATACCATTATTTGTTGTTTGGATTGTGCGTCTTTCAATTTTTTTATCAGAAACGCCACTTTAAGTCAAATTCAAGGACCATTGACCAGGACAGGCTTGTTTTGCTCTGTAGGCAAATGCTCTAAAGTCTCCCTTCACCTGACACACTGAACCACATCAGAGCGGTGTCTGTAGGGTGCTCTGTTTTTAAGGACTCCCGTCAAAGGGCAATGAGCCCTGGAAGAGGAACAGTGGGAAACCCATCACAGTTAGCAAAGCGGTGGGGTCACTCGATGTTTTGTGGATTAGGGCCTAAGGATCCGGAAGGGCTCACAGGAGAGGGGTCTGAGAGGGAAGCAGAAGTTTCCCAGTAACAAGCTTCGCCCATTCCATCCTCCTTCTTCAAAGTGGCCATTTTTAGCCCCTGCTTTGGGCTCCGCTTTGAGGTTTCAGAGATAGCTTAGGCAGAACACTCATTCATTCATTCATCCATACGGCAAATCTCTCCTGAGAGCTTGAGTCATGAGATCTTAGGAATGGACCTGTGTCTGACCGAGTCACTCCCACTGCCCACACGCTCCCAAAGTTCTCCTGGATCTGGGCTGGACTTGCTAATTAGCCCGACCTACCACCACCCCTCAGGCTTGCCTCATCCTGCACGGGGCTTACGAGTTCAGACTCCAGAGCCAGCGTGCGTGGGTTCAAATGCTGGTTTTGCCACAAAGGGTCCACGAGACCATGGGCAAGTTACTTAACCTCTCCGAGCCTCAGCTTCCTCATCTGCAAAAGGGCACTCCTCTACCTTAGCCACCCCGAGCTATTCACTGCTTGAGGGTGTGGTATGCTGGCTCATACTCAGGGTCTTACATTTGCTTCTGCATGGACCACCCTCTCCCCTTGCCCTGGAGAACTCCTACTCGGTTGTTAAGATTCAACTGGTAGACACCTCCTCCAGGACGCCTTCTCGAATAACCTCTCAGGGCTTCCATAGCCCTTTGGGTTTGTCTTCATCATCCTTATGGCCCTCACGGTCTGTTACCGTCTGATTGTCTTTTTAGTTATCTGCTCCCCTGGACTGTTGAAGTTCCCCGGTATTATCGTCTCTAGGTAGCCAGGACTACACATGACAGATGCTTCATGAGCACCTCTTTTTAAGCTCAGAACAGAAAACGTTATTGGAACACATGGAGATTAAATTTTGACTTACCTTGGGTTATTCAGGTAATATATGGTTTTTCTCATAGAAGGCTGTTTTAGAAATCAGTGACGATAATTTGTTGAAGGTAGTTGTTTTTTAAATTAAATAATGCAGAGCAACCTGGTAAAATATTTTCAACCAGGACATAAGACCTCACAGTGAAAAACTAAAATCTCCCCTTTTCATCCTTTCCCCACATCATGGTGTTCCATAAGTTCTTATGTGTGTACAAGATATTTTAACACTACATTCCCCCACCCCTTTTTTTTAAGAGAGAGAGAGCACTAAGGAGGGGTGGCAGAGAGAGAGAGAGAGAGAGAGAGAGAGAGAGGGAGAGAACCTTAGCAGGCTCCATACTCAGCACGGAGCCTGACACAGGGCTCAACCCCATGATACTGGGATCATGACCTGAGTGGAAATCAAAAGTCGGACCCTCAGGGCGCCTGGGTGGCGCAGTCGGTTAAGCGTCCGACTTCAGCCAGGTCACGATCTCGCGGTCCGTGAGTTCGAGCCCCGCGACGATCTCGTGGTCCGTGAGTTCGAGCCCCGCGTCAGGCTCTGGGCTGATGGCTCAGAGCCTGGAGCCTGTTTCCGATTCTGTGTCTCCCTCTCTCTCTGACCCTTCCCCGTTCATGCTCTGTCTCTCTCTGTCCCAAAAATAAATAAAAAAAAAAAAAAGAAAAAATAAAAAAAAAGTCGGACCCTCAACCGACTGAGCCACCCAGGTGCCCAGCACTACCCTTTAAAACACACATGTACGTATATAATTACGCAGAGGGTCATACTCTATATAATGTTAACATACCTTGTTTTTTTTTTCCCATTTAATATTACATCTTACAGACTATTCCATATCACCAAGGAGCTATGCCAGTCTTACTAATGGCTGTGTCGTATTCCATTTTACGGATGTTATATAATTTGTGCCATCAATCACCAGTGGATGGACTTTTAGCAATGTTTCCAGGTTTTCGCTATTACAAACAATGCTACAATAAAAGTATTTGTTCTTGAATCTGTGCACACAAGCATCTGTTGGTTAAATTCCTAAAAGTGGAGTTGCTGGATCAGGGATTATATGCTCTCCTGATCATTACTTTCTTTTTAATTCTGAAGCATTCCAAAATGTACAAAATGTAAAAAAATACCTGTTACTTGCATATTCATTTCCCAAATGTAACAGGTTACATACATGTTTCTGTATTTGATTCAAATCTCTCTTTTAAATGCAGGTCATTGCCCCCTGGAAAGCACACCTTGGTCTCTTCCCCAGCCCCTTCGCACAGTTACCCACTCTGCCGTGTGCATCATTTCCATAAATATTTTCGCATGCGTATTTGAATTCCCATTACGTATATATGTTTCCATCAGCAGTCCATGGTATACATTTATCAGTCTAATTTTTCTATAAATGAATGTCATCACAATGTATTATTTTGCAACTTGCTTTTTTCCCATTTAATATTTGGTTGTTGAGTTGACGTCAACTTCAGCTACTTTAATTTCTACATTGAATTCCACCGTCTCAACAAATCACAATACAGTCTGCTACTAGGGGACGTTTGGGTTATCTAGCTACATAAACAGTGTTGCAGTAAATGTCTTTCTACATGTCTCCTCGTGTGTATGAGAGTGTTTCTAGGGTAGAGGCTTCAAGCTGAGTTGCCAAGAGTGGAAAACACACATCTGTATCTGACTGGATATTGCCAAATTGCTCTCCGGAGTGCTTGTCCTGATTTACATTCTCAACAGCCGCGGATGAGTACCTTTTTCCTTATGTCCTTGCCAATGCTTGGTGTTATCAGATCTAAAAAAAAATTGGCCATTAACTTCTAGTGAAGTGATACTTCATTGTTTAATTTGATGGTCCCTACATATGTTTATTGGACATTTATGTTTTCTCTTCCATGGATTGCCTGTTCGTATACTTTGCTTGCTTTCCTGTTGGGATTTTATTTTCTCACTGATTTTTTAATTGAAAATTTTATTGACATAATTATTGATTCACATGCAGCCATAGGAATGATACAGAAAAGTCCGCAGAATGCTCGTCCAGTGTCCCTCAGTGGTAACATTTGTGAAACAGGTGCATAAGATCACAGTGAAGAGACTGACACGAGCACAGTCCATTGTATTTAGATGTTCCCAGTTTTACTTGTATAAATGTGTGTGTGTGTGTGTGTGTGTGTGTGCTTTTGGTAGGTAAATATTAATTACTGATTGAATTTCTGTATCAGGTATAGGTCTCTTTGGGTTTAATTTTCTTTTCAAGTCCATTTCAATAAGTTATGCATTTCTAGAAAATGGACAATTTGTGCTAATTTATTGTCATCACCACATGAGCCCTTCCCAGGGAGTTCCTTTCAGCCTGAGGCTCTGTGACCCCTAAATTACAGTATCGTCAGGACCCACATAGCCTAGCACGGTGTCCCTTATCTATGCTAAAATATGTCATCCTTTAGCTGAAAGTGATTTGAGTGGATCAGCCGACAGAACTTCTTTCATAGTTCATACTCCTAGCTGTGCAACCTTGGGCAGATGATTTAATCTCTTTGGGCCTCAGTTCCCAGATCTATAAAATGGGAATAATCACAGTATCTCATAAAGAGTGAGGGGTAAGGAAGAACCTGGCCCAGAGCACAGAAAGGTAGCCTTCTCTACTTTGAATCCTAATACTAATATCTGGGTCTTTCTGGTACTAGGAAGAAGCTGTCTGAAGGTAGAGACTGTGTCTGGTCGATTCATTTATGCATCCCCCTGGTGCTGGCCTGTCACAGTCACTCAGGAAGTATTTGCTGGTTGAAGTCTTCACCTGGAGGAACGAGTCTGTGTGGAGCAGAAGGTGAAGGCACTAAAGGTGGACAGAATCACGTGTCCACAGTGTTGGAGCTAGGCATTTGGCTTCGTGGTTAGGAGTGCAGGCTTTGATTGGACAAAGGGGTTCAGATCCCAAGTTGCTGCCTGGTTACTATGTAACCCCTCTGAGCCTCAGGTTCTTGTTAAATGGAGTCAATTAAAATAATAGCTGACAAATAAAATAAATGCTCACTATGTGCCTGGACTGTGGTTTAAGCATTTTACATGTATTACATTAATTCATTTCAACCTCACAACCCCATGAACTAGGCAAGAAACTGAGAAAAGGGATTATGTATGTTGCCCTACACCACATAGCCACTAGGGGGTGCAGTATGGCTCCAGAGTCTACTAGTGGGGGTTCCTAAAATCATGATTTTGGTGAGGATTAAAGGAGACTTTGTGTATAAGATTCAGCAGAGTGAGTGGCACATAATAAGTCCCAGAAAGAGCTGTAACTATAATGACTGCTGCTATGGTGGGTTCCACACAGTTCCCCTTGGGCCCTCAGCTGGGTCCAGCCACAGTGTTACTGGATTGGACTCACAGCCCTTCTCTCTGCTCGGCATCCCGCACTTGATGATGGTACCTACTCCATATGAAGCTCTTCTTGATTTCCCCCCAGGTATTAATGGCTTCCCTGGCGGCTGACAGAGAGTGAGAAAGATTATGAAGCTTTTATTCTTGGCATTAGTGCTGCATCTTGGAAATGGCTTTTTCTGACACACCTCTTCCTATTCTTTCCAGAAGCTTGTGTTTCCTGGGAGCAGAAAACCCTCTTGAAACAGCAAAACAGCTCCATTTTGAAAAGGACAAACCCATGTAGGAACATAATCATGACACCTTTCAATTTTGTGAGCTTTTAGTATGTCTGCAGGGGTATGATGGGAAATAAAGCTGGAGAGATCAGCTAGGCCAAGATCCATCCATCATCTACCCTCCATCTAATCTTTCATCCATCCAGTCAGTCAGCTACTCATGTATCGATCCATTAATCCACCCATTCATTCATCCATCTGTTCATCCACCCATCCATTTATCTATCCATCCATTTATCCATCCATCCATCCATCCATCCATCCATCTCACCATCCATCCATCCATCCATCCACCCACCCATTCATTCATCCATCCATCCATTTATCCATCCATTCATCCATCTCACCATCCATCTATCCATCCATCCATCCATCCACACATCCATCCATCCATCCATCCATCTATCCATCTATCCATCCATCCATCCATCCATCCACCCATTCACTCATCCATCTGTTCATCCATCCATCCATTTATCCATCCATCCATTTATCCATCCATCCATCCATCTCTATATCCATCCACCTATCTCATCATCCATCCATCCATCTATCCATCCATCCATCCGTCCATTCATCCATCCATCTCTCCATCCATCCATCCATTCATCCATCCATTCATCCATCCATCCATCTCTCCATCCATCCATCCATTCATTCATCCATCTGTTCATCCATCCATCCATCCATCCATCCATCATCAACAGATGTTTTTTGAGCATCTACTATGTCCCAGGCATTGTCTCATGTGTGCAATGCTTATCACATAACTCTGATGAAGGTAGTCAGTCTGGGCTGCCAAGAAGAAGAGATCCTTGAAAGCTTCCTGGAAGCAGCAGCAGCACTTGATTTGAAGTAGGAAAACTCGGTATACAGCAGGGCGATTGGACCTTGTGGTTCGGTAATTAGGCAGATTGTAATTACATACTGATGCATATGACTGTATAATTATCAATGAGATAAGTGCTCTTAAGGAAAAAAGCCTGGGTCTGTGAGACCCAGGACTAGACAGAAGGTGGGGGAGGAGTGGTGGTCAAGGGAAGCCTGGAGATCTGTGTGTTCAAAGGTCTTGAGACAGTTCTGATGGACACACACATTTGGGATTGTTGCTGTGGGCCTGAGCTTTCCAGTCAGTGAGATGGCGAACAGCTTATTAAAGTGCTGAGATCCTAAGTCCCACAGCCCCTTGCTTGGCAGGGCCCCAGGGCTCATTGCCTCTAGGAGTGAGCCACTCAGTTTTTTTGTCCAGTGTGCTAGGCAAATATTACTATTTTCAGTGTGACCTGTGAAGTGAGCAAGGTGGGTAACACTGCTGTGGGCAGAGTGAAGTCATGGGAGGTTGTTGAGTTGGGATGCGTTCTGGTCAGTTGGGCCTTCTGGAAAGTTCTGAGGCCACAACGTGGAGCTTGTGCTGGTGGGAAAGAGACTTGGAGGAAAGGAGAGCAGTGAGGAGACTGGGCCATGACCTGTGGGGCACGTGGGAGGCCTGAGCTCAGGTTGCAGAGGGTGAGCGTCAAGGAGGGGGCTGAGCTGAGACACATTTAGGAGGTAAAACCGACAGGGTGAGTGGGGAGAGTCAAGGCTGGGGGACAGGATTCTATTTCCTGGGGTAGGGATACAGGAAGAGAAACTGGCCTGGGGGTGGGAAGGTGAAGATTTCAGTTTTGGATGAAACAGGGACTTTTTAAGAGTCCAGATTGCGTGTCCGTGATGGTTCTTTGATGACAGTTAGGGGCCCCTGAGCGTGGGCCTTTCAGATGGACATTATTCCTGAATCAAAACTTTTGCCATCTGCTCATCCTTAAAATGTGAAAGCAGAGAGAACGTATTTCCCGACGAGCCTGGTGAGGAGGAAGGGAAATGGTCTTTAACTGCATGCAGGACATATGTTCTCCATTCAACATCACATTTGTCTGGAGTGCTCAGCTCGTTCCTGGGGGACGTGGGGAGGGGGAGAGGAAGGATAAGAAAAAATGTTGGGGAAGGCTGTGGCTTCTGAAGAAGGGCAACTTCAGTACCCAAGAAAAGCCTTTGCGGCTGCCTCTCCAGATTTCGTCTGTCTCGCAGCCCTGATCAAATGCCACTTCTTCCAGGAAGCCTTCACGGGTCTCTCCTCTACCGGGGGACTGAGCACAAGCAGCCACATGGTGATTACACTTTTCCTGGATGTCTCCCTCGTGGTCTGCCTGCTAAGAAATTTGGACTGGAGTGGGCGTTCCCAAACTTGCAATCACCCAGGGAACTTTAAAAAAACAATGATGGCTGGCCCCACCCCAAAGATCCTGGTGTCATTGATCTGGGGTCCTGCCTGGGCATCAGGACTTTGAACAGCTCACCACATGACTCTAACACGGAGTGGCTGAAACTTCATAGCTGGTTAATTCCCCCCTAACCAGGCGCGTGGATGTGCTTCTGTCTTAAGCACGTTCAGAAGGCTGAAGCAACAGTTCCACTCGATTATTACTTAAGTCAAAGGTGGCTATTGCTCTTAGCAGGAGGATGGCTCCGTGGCAGGAGTATGGAGTGGCCAGCAAAGAGGGGTTCCAGGAGGAGTGGCTTTGGGCAGGCTGCCTATGTCTCACTTTGCACAGCCTGTGCCTTACTATCGAAGGGTGGCATCCTTCTCTCAGACGCCAGCCAGGGTGAGTCCCCTGGGGCTGCTGCACAGATGGAGTCAAGAACCTCCCTCCACACGCAGGGTCAGAGAAGCAGCACAGCCCCGCGGTGGACCAAACTCCCCGGGCGCCACACTGCGTCTGCCCCTCAGGAGCTAGGTGACTTAGGGAAACTAGAAGAGCTCCGTGCCTTAGTTTCATTATCAATAAAATGGGCATGATAATAGCCACTATCCTCTAATAGTGCCATTGTGAGGAGGACGTGACCTCTAGGGAAAATGCTTAGAACATCCGGCTCTGCTTCTGCTGGTGTGACCACAGGTGCCCGTACGTCCGCCCGTTGCTTTGGATCTAGTTTAGAGATTTTGGCAGGGCTGGGGCTGTAACTCGACATGGCCTCTGACCTCTTGGGCAGTGGTCAGTCCAAGGATGTGACAGTGAAGCCGGCTGGACCACAGGCTGTAGGTACGGTTTGCCAATATGGATGATGTCACTGGCCGGGATGGAAATTACCATCACCCAACGGCCGGCCGTGGGTTTAGGGCAGAGCTTTGCACCCTTTGAAACGCGTCAGAATCACCTGAGGGAACTTGCAAAAGTCTCAGCCAGGCCACCCCCGCCGAGCGACAAAAGCAGAATTGTTGTAGGTGGATCCAGCCACCAATATTTTTAAAACCTCCTAGGTGCCTCCATGTTTGAGATCTCTCTGCCCTGCGCTTGGATCGGTTTCTCTTCCTGCTTCTTCTAGACGTAGGTCTTGGGGCCAGAACGAGGGTTCCGGGTGGTGACGGTGGAGAGTGGCCCAGGCTGTGGGACTCTCCCCTGTCAGAGATCGCCGCCAGGGCCACACGAGGGCAAGTCTCACTCGAGGCTGGTATCTACTTGCAAGGTTATTTTGTAGATTCAACTCAATACACTTCCTCTCTCACAGGCCCTGGGGTTGGGACACTGGGATTAGAAATGATTGATTAATGCATCTACACGTTACCTTAATCTAGAAAGACACTAACATATCTTCGAGTGACTCGTGTGTTGGCAGCGATAAGAAAGAAAGAACAAAGAAGAAAACAGAGGGACACAGAGGCGGGGCCAAACCCTGGGTGAACCACTATTCAGTTTCCTTATTCATGTAATCCTTTATTCATCTAGTTCGTATTTTCTGATTACTTATTTTAAAAAACTTTTTTTAAGTTTATTTATTCATTTCAAGAAAGACAGAGAGAGTGAACGGGGGAGAGGCAGAGAGAGGGAGAGAGGATCCCAAGCAAGCTCCACAGGGTCCCCTGTGGGGCTCCATCCCATGAACCGTGAAATCATGACCCGAGCCAAAACCAAGAGTCGGGCGCTCAACCGACTTAGCCACCCACGTGCCCTATTTTCTGCTTACTTGTTAATGAATGAGTGAAGTCTCCTTCATTTGTTCAACCTTGCCTTCCGTGCCGGGAGACTTTTGTTTTACCTCAGTGAAGGCCAATCATGTAGATATTTTCCACCCAACAATTCAGAAGACACGTGGCTTTGTTTTTGATGCAAAGAAGGAAGGCAGGCAAAGGGCCTGGGGAGAGAAGGAGGTAAAAGGAGCCGGGGAGGGCACTGCAGAACCTGGCCGCAAAGTCAAAATGAATTTAAGAAAGAGGATCGGGGCGCCTGGGTGGCTCAGTCGCTTAAGCGTCCGACTTTGGCTCAGGTCATGATCTCACAGTCCATGAATTCGAGCCCCACGTCGGGCTCTGTGCTGACAGCTCAGAGCCTGGAGCCTGCTTTGGATTCTGTGTGTCTCTCTCTCTCTGCCCCTCCCCTGCTCATGCTCTGTCTCTCTCTGTCTCAAAAATAAATAAAAACATTAAATTTTTCTTTTAAAAATTTAATAAAGAAGAAATAGTTGTGGTACCTCCCAGACGGGAACTCTAAGCCGTTTTCTGTCTCACCTTTGCAGGGACTTCTAAGTATGTGAGCTTCATGTTATTGGAAAAGGAGAAAGAGACTCAGGTTCCTGGAAGAATTTAATTAATATGCCCTGGTGGCCAAGATGCCATTGAACCTCAGGGCACCTTCTGGAACCTGAGTTCCATTCTTAGTTCCACCACTCGGCAGAGCCGTAGGTGGGATTTACCCAGCTCCCACTCCGGGATTCCTTCTTTCCCGTCTCATGGCGGAAAGCACTGGGAGCCGGGGAGGTTAGGGAACCCCACGGTCAGTGTCCAGAGCTGTGAGCAGTGGGGATGTTGGGGCTTGGGGCCCGGCCTGCAGATCCCCGACCTTTATGGACCGCAGACTTTGTGCAACCACTGTGCCCCAGCACTCCAAAGGAGCTCTCTGTTAGCACCCCTGCCCAAGACCGTCACCCCCTGGCTTTGTGGTCACCTCCTCCATCAGACTCTGATGCCTTTTCGGAAGTGACCCGGTCTGACACACCTGTGTCCCCGGCCGGCAGCCCAAGGCGTGGTGCTTAGTAGGAGCATTTGCTGAGTTGAATCGAACTCTAAATTCCTAGTACCCCCACGCCTCCTGAGCTTACAATAAGAGTGACAATCATATCAAAATAGAACCGTTGACACTTGCTACGAGCTTGCTGAGCGGTGGGCACTGACGTGAGCACTGTGTAAACACACAGTTCCTCCTTACAGCAGCCCTTTGAAGTAACTTTCTTCTTATTTTCCAGGTGAGGTCATGTGGCTGGAAGAATCCGAACCGTGTTCAGGTCTGTCTGCTACCCGTGTCCACGAGTCCCCTCGCCTCGGAGCCACAGGAGCCCCGAATCTGCACTTGACCTGATTGTGCCCCTGGCAGCGTCTTGCTTGGAGACCTTGGGTAAGTCCCTGGACTTTTTGTGCTTCAGTGTTCACGGGAGAAGTCTCTAGAAGACTTTTTCCCCACCCAGCCCTTGAAATGAGTGCGGATTGGAGGCTTAGACTCTGAGTTTCTGACTTGCTGGGCACCAGAGTCATATTCCAGGAAGGGAATTTGGTCTGTGTGTGAAAGAGCGAGCATTTGTGTGTGCGGGCATCATGGGTTAGTCCCTCAAACGCCACGATCACAAAGTCACAGGAAATAGCTCACCAGATACGCCCCCACCAAATGGATTCCACTCTCTAATTTACAAAGTAACAGATTCTGACTCCACATCATGTACATTAGGGCCATGGTGAAGCCAGTAACCAAGACTCAGAAGAGAATGCGTTTTTTCTTGCTCTTAGAGCAGAATAACTCACCACCCCCAACTCATCTATATTAAAATCTTAAACATTTCCTCTTAGCAATAAAAAAAAAAAAAAAAAAAAAAAACCACCCTGTAGTCCTCAGGGGCCTCGGTTATGTGCATCAACAGACTCATCTCTAAATCTACTCGTTGAAATTTCTTTACTCTAATGGAGGGTATTAATGGAGGACTTTTTTTTTTTTTTTTTTACATCAAATAAAAATACGGGATGTGCCCCTCGGAGCTGCCCCCAAATGCCTTTCTGGTGTCTCCACTTCCCACTGCCTCATGCTCTGTGCCAAAGTTTACGAGTCTGTAATTTCCTGGAAGTTTATATAGCATGAAAGAAAGAGAAGTGATAAAATATGCAATTTAATTGCAAAAACCACGTACTAATCTCGCTAATGTGCTAGATTAAGACTGTAATACGAGAAGCTGCAAGGTGGTTAAACTGATTTAGAGCAAATTGTACCCCTAAGTCTCTTTGTCTGTGCCCATATTTTATGCCACCCAGATCTTACAATTTATTTTGTTTGGGTTATTGATTTATAGTCAGAGTAATAATGTCACGCCGGGCTGTATGCTGTTTGGAATCATCTCCTCTCCGGCCGGGCTGGATGGATACCTCTAAGACGAATCCTGCTCCCGGTGATGTGTCCCCCAGGGGACCCAGCTCTGCTCTGAGACCATGAGCCTCCCATTTCGGAGTCACTGCCCAGCTGCCCCGCGGGGACTGGCTGCTGGCTTTGGCTGTTCCACTCACTCCACTTCCTGAGCTGAAATTCCATCACGTAAAATGGGGTGTTCACACCCATCTCAGGAGGTTGAGTGAGGATCCAGTGAGTTGATATACCAAGTTCAAGGCCCTGAGGAGACCCTCAGTGATGGGTAACTCTCTCCCCTTTATTTCAGATTATTAGAGAAGGGAGAAACTTCAGAATCATCTTAATAATACTGTCATCTTTAAGCCTCAAACCATTTAAAACCACTCATGGGGGGGGGTGGAAATAGCCATCCAAATCTTATTTATTAAATTTGTCTTTGCAGCTATTTGCCTAAGGTCTACTGTGCGCCCTCATCATATCCCATCACGTCTTACGTTCTCCTTCTAAATCTGTCTTTCCTGCCCCTACTAGATTGTGAAGCTTTGGAGGGTAAGGATTCTGTCTTTTCATCCCCAAACCATCTGCCATGCTCCCCACACTGCCTTCCATTGTGTGGGGGCCACACAAACACCTGCGTCAAGTAACAAGGGACGGAACTCTACCAGAAAGAGTCCATAATAAAATAGTGTCGCATAGATTTGAGAAGCTACGACACAAATCACAAAGTGTTGAATCTCTTCCAGGAGCCAGGTTCTGGGCTGGGTTCTTTGGGTAATGTGGAGATTGTAGTTGATGATGGGTTGTGCCACTCAGGTCCCCCATCGGGACCCCGGCTCCCCCAGGGGCAGGAGGCGTTGACTGCTGTTGGCTCGCGGCTGAGGCTGTCTTGGCAATTGCCCTGGCTGAAGGGAGCCTCCTCACCCAAGGTCTCACTTCCTCCCTGGGGAACACACACGGTTTGGGGTAAAAGGCCTGGCCTCCATGCCTCTACATGGGTCAACTCTATAAGGTCATCTCTTTGTCATTCTGAGGTCCTTTGGGGATTGGCCGAGGCCTCTGTTAATGCTCTGTCACAGCCCAGCTTCTCTCTCTGCCTGATGTTGGGTCCCCTCCTCCCTTATAGGTATTGGTCCTGGAAATACCCCAGTGACCCGCTTGCCGATGTCTGTCCTAGAGTCCAATCTCAGGAATCTGATCTATGATCAAACACCTGAGAACAGACGTCTATCCTGAGAACTGGGAAGCTGGTGTGAAAAGGAGGAGGTGAGGCATGACCTTGGTCATGTCACTCCCCAGTCCGAACCTTAGTTCCCATACACACATGGTGTGTGTATGTGGGGGGGGGGGGTTATAGGGACTGGGGAGGGTCTCCCCTTTGTTCACGATGGTTGCTCTGCAGCTGGGCACGTGCTGAATTTCCTAGCTTCCCTATCATTAGGGGGTCTGGGAGGGGGGCACACCAGCGGAAGTGGGTTATGCCCAGGTCTGGGCCTTTGACCTCCACTTGCCTGCCCCCCCCCCACTTTTTCCTTCCTGCGACTTAGCCCCTGGACATCATGGTGACGCAGTGTTGACCAAGGAGATGGCGAAACTATCTTAGGATTGGAGGAGCGAAACGATCAGCAGGATGGGTCCCTGAAGGGCTGTGTGGAACAGAGCTGCCCATGTGACTTCTGCTACACAAGAGAGAGACCAACTCGCTTCTCCTTCCACCCAGCTGGTTTCCACCCCAGCAAACACAGGCCTGTCCCGCTGATGCCATACAAAGTCAAATGCTTTGGAGAGCGTTCATTTTTCTTTCCAGCTGTATCTTTATATGACTGCATAAAACCAGATGCTTGGGAAATAACGTATCCATTCATTCATCTATCCACCCATTCACTGACTTGGCATTTACTGAGACATCTGTTAAGCCCCGGGGATATAGACGTGACCAAGATACAGCCTCTGATCTGGAAGTGCTCACAGTCTAGCGCGGGGAGAAAGACACTTAACAACCTCACTGTGATACGGTGCAGGGGTGAAGTATGTTCCAGGTCAGTATTAACCACGCTGCCCCCCCACCCCCCGGAAAGAAGCATTAGCTCATTTGCAGGGGGGACAGGGAGGCAGCACAAAATTACATTTCGAATACAGAATTCAAGAACACAGTTTGAATGGGGGCTCTGAGGTATGAGTAGGAGTTTGTCAGAGGATGAGTAGGATGGACATTTGAGGCAGAGGGGGTGCAAAGGGTAGGTTTTGGAAACTGCAGATTTGGGGGGCACAAGAGCAGGAAAGGGGGAGGGGCAGGATAAACGGGAAAGGGCTTGATTGCTAAGAGCTGACTCCATCCCCGAAGCTAGAGGGGCTCAGTGAAGGTTGAAGTGGGGGAGTGACGAGGCCCCAGCCGGGGGCACGTGAGGGTCCAGCCTGTGTGAAGAGAAAGAACTGGAAGGGGAGACCGAGGAGAGGCCACCTGGGAGGTCCTGGCCTGCCCCGCTGTGTCCACTCACAATAGTGACTAGAAGCCAAGGTCACTTTGGTCGCCTCAGCAGAGACTCAGCAGTCCAGGACAACTAAAGCTCCAGACAAAGGCATCGTTTTGTTCATCAGTGGGCCCCTATGGCCTGGGACAGCGCCTAGCACCTTGTGGGCGCCCAGGAAATGCTTGCTGAACCCGCAGATGCGTGGGGAGGGAAGAAACAGGGGCACTCTCGGGGGGTGGGGAGAGACGGGGTGACAAAACTCGAGGTAGCGGGAAGAGGAAGGACACATGGCAGTCACTTGGTCTTTCAGAGTTATCCCCAGCATGGCTTTTTGCGCCGCACACAGAGGCCCACACCACGCGGCACCTCGCGGCAACCTCTCCTGCTGTCCCCTCCCTGGGGACATCCGAGAATAAACGAGCGCCTTTTTGTTTGTCTTCCTAATTCGCTCTTTTTTTTTTTTTCTTCTTCAAAACTTAATGTGCCCCAGCTGCATCTTTTGTAAGTTAGAAATCGCCCCTGCATTATGGGGTTCGGGGCAGGGAGCAGTAAACTATGTTCTCATTTCATCCAACTGTCTCTAGTGAAGGTACCATCAGCATTTTCCATCGTGGCCTTTGTTCTCTGGATTTAAGGCTCAGTGGGGGGGGGGGGGGGCGGCAGGAAAGAACCAGTCAATGGGACACTTCTTCCGGAAAGGGCATTTCTCAGGGCAGCCCCGTTGGGTGCTCTCTGCCTCCCCAGCTTTGCTGCCCTGGGGCTCCTCAGACTCCTGGAGGCTTGGGCTGGCCCCGGCAGACAAACTGAATCACTCAGCGCAGTTGAAAAGACTCCTAGAATGGATTAGAAATTCTGTGAGTTAATCTGGGCCCGTTTGGGTCAAACTCGACGGTGAGGAGCCTCAGGAGTTCAGGTGGTAGAGGGCGGGCTGGGGGTGACGGGCTCTGTGACCCCCCTCCAGCTGATATCAGAACCCTTCGATTTCCTTCCTGTCACATGTCGGGCTTCTGCATTAAGAGTTCACTTGAAGAAGTTCTGTGGCTAAAGAGTAAGGCCCGCCTTCCTACCCATTTCACAGATGAGGAGAATGAGGCCGAGCTGGAGAAAGTTGAGTTGCCCGTGTTGACAGGGCACATCGGGAGTCGACCCAGAGTCTTGGGAAAGTGACCTCTCTGGGCTCTGTTCCCTTGCCTGTAAAATATGAAAAGAGGTACAATCCAGGTCCTGCTGAGCCGTGTGGATTAAATGAAATTTTATAAGTGTGCGGACCTTGTTGTCAGATGAAAGTTTGTACGTCCTCTTCAGCAAAGCTGCAGTATCTAAGCAAACTGCACATTAGCAACCTCACCCCTGGGCATCCGTCTATCCAACAGAAATGCGTGCTTATGTCCTACAAAGGACAAGGACAACAATGTTCCCGGCGGCTATATTCATAATAGTCCCTAACTGGACACCGTCCAAATGTCCATCAATACTAGGATGGATAGTTTAGGGGCATATTCATATAATGAAATACTACACAGCAATAAAAAAGAACAAATGGGTGCTGTACCCAATGATAGAAGGTCACAGATTCGATATCCAGGGCAAGAAGCCAGATCCAAGAAAGTGTTTATGGTATCATCCCATATATATGAAAATTAAGAACGGGCAAAAGTACTCAATGGAGATGGGGCTCAGAATAGTAGTTTCCTTTGGGGAGAAGTGATTTGGAGGGTGTGAAGGTGTTCTGGGGGGCTGGAGATGCATTCTGTCTTGATTTGGGTGGCGGTTTCACGGGCATGTACGAACGGAAAGATTAATCATACTGCACCTGTCAGAGTATTGCATATCATTGCTTGCAAGTTATTAAAATATAAAGAAATTGTGGCTATTAACAAAAAAATGAGATGATAACCCCCCTGTGTGTGTGTATGTTAACAAACGGGGTCCAAATGACAGAGGCCAAGTACTGCCAGGGCGAAGGACCCGTAATAAGGGACATCAGTCAGTGGTTCTCAAGCTTCAGCATGCATAAGTCACCTAGAGAGTGAGACTGGGCCAGAGTTTCAAATTCAGCGAGTCTGGGATGGGACCTGAGAGTTTTGCTTTGCTTTACGTAGAAGCTCCTAGGTGATGCTGATGCAGCTGGTCCACAGCCCACACCTTGGGGATCACTGGTCTACGTGGTCCTCAGAAGCAAATGGAAAATAATCCCGTCAGCATCCCATGTGCCAGTGAAGCTGGTCTGCCAAGATCCCACTCACGTGCAACCTCCCTTCTTTCTGCCCTCTGAAGCTCACATGGATGCGTCTTGTTGGGGGAGCCCCGTTTGCCTTCTGCACCGTAGCTGCAAGGGCATCTGGGAAATGTAGTTTTCAGCTTCTGAGTCTTGCTGTACAGGGAGGTACAGAGACAGGAGATAGGTCCCAAGTGACATTCGACCACACTTCTACAGTTTCTGCTCACCTGCCTGCTGGTGACGCTCCACGTAACTTAGAACACTGACACGAACATGAGTATTCTTCTGGGTGACTTGAGTTAATTGCAGCTGTTGTCTTGACACGTTTTCCAGTCTAGGGGAGTCGAGTTTTAGGTTGGAAAAAGACTGAGAAGGATTGTTAGCAGAGACAGTTTTTTTCCTTGCTTGATCCAACGATGCAAAGAGGAACTCGCAATTTAGTTCACGCGAGAGCTAGAAGAAGCAATCCCACGTTCTACCCCCTCCCCACCCATTTCTCGGATGGGGAAACCGAGGCTCCCAAAAGGACAAAGTTCACCTGGGCAGAGCTGAGACGTAAGCTCATGTGCCTTCATGTGTGTTTCGAAAGCACCTTGCTGTTTGTGATTCTTTTTGTTCCATCCGTGTCCCCGTGTGGGAGCAGGGCAGGGACTATTTTACAGACGGGGAGGCTGAGGTTCTCACAGGGCAACCAAGGGCTACGTTACATGCTGCGCAGAAAACGTGGTCCTCTAGCAGCCCAGAGCCAGGGGGCCCTAGGAAAGGTCACGAGCAGGAGGGCATCCTCATTGTATGGGATCTTCACTATCTTCCTTCCACTCAGCTACACCCACCAGGCTGGCCCCAAGGCCAACCACCGGCTTCCCTGACTCCGGATCCTGACAAAAGAGAAGGAGATTCTTTCACTAGAGGTTCTTGTAAATTCTACAGCTATCCGAGTCTCGTCTTCGCTGTACAAACGTCCCCACCCGTTTGATACACTTAAAGTTGTAATTCTGGCAACATACACATACAGTGTACCGTCTTGCCCATTTTTGTGTGTAGCTCAGTGGCCACAAGTGCATTCACACTGCTGTGCAGCTGTCCCCGCCAAATATCTCCAGAACTCTCCTCATCCCCCACACCCTGGAGCTCTCTACCCATTAACTAACTTCCATTGCCCTGCTTCTCCCAGCCCCAGGCGACCACCATTGTGTCTTCTGTCTCCATGAACCTGACTACTCTAGGGACCTCGGGGAAGTGCGATCCCAGGGTATTTGTCCTTTTGCTCCCGGCTTATTTCATCTAATGTAACGTCCTCAAGGTCCATTCATGCTGTAGCACGAGTCAGAACTTCCTTCTGAAGGGTGAACAATATTCCACTCTATGTGTATACCACACTTTCTTCCACCAATAACTTTTGGTTATTGTGAATAGTGCTGCTAGGAACAGGGTTGCACACATCTCTGTTCTGAGCCTCTGCTTTCAGTTCTTCTGGGTATAGACCCAGAAGTGGAATTACTGCATCATTTGGGAGTTCTATTTTTAATTTTTTGAGGAATCTCATACTGTTTTCCATAGTGGCAGCATGACTTTGCATTCCCACCAGCAATGCACAGGGTTCTAGGTCCCCTGTGTCCTTGCTAATCCTTATTACTTCCTGTTTTTGTTTGTTTGTTTGTTTGTTTTGATAGTAGCCATCCTAATGGACATGAGGTGGTTGCTGTCCATTCCATTCCATCCCATCCATTCCATTCCATTCCATTTCATTCTGTTCCATTCCATTCTGTTAATTTCCGTTCCGTTCCATTCCATTCCATCCACTCCGTTCCTTT